>NC_052619.1:67720693-67749988 GCF_016545825.1 Eucalyptus grandis | reverse complement strand
TTCTTCAAGAATAAAGAAATACCAAAATTCAATCAATTTGTATTCAGTTTTTATTATTATATGTCTCGATATTATATTTATGGTATCTTTTCGCCTCTTTCTCGGGTTCGAAGAAAGCAAGTTCGAACTCAACGCCAACCGGGGGCCATCACGAGCCACCTCAAGGATCATCACAGAGCCACCTCAAGGATCATCACGAGCCACGGAAGAATCACCGCAGGGGCACCACAAGTACCACCACCGGTACCACCTCGAAGGCCAAACGAAGGAGGTGTCACCGAAGTTGAAGGGCTACACGAAGGACAACTAGAACAAGGCCGGTGAAGGGGCAGGTACACAAAGGCCATCTAGAAGACGCCCAACACAATGGGTCGAACAAGCCTCGGCGTAGTTAAAGGGCCCAAGAAAGCGAGGACAAAGGGGCAACAAATCACAAGTTCCCTGAAAGTGACGCCCCTATTCAAACAAGAGGGGCACTTGGGAAGAGGTTCGGACAATATGGCTATGGCCCGTATACGAGATGAGCCCTCTTTAGAACAAATCATTCTCAATGTAAGTTTTATTGGCTGCATTTAATTTAATTTATGCTGTAGATTTTTGCTAACAATTTATTGTTTTTTTTTGTAGCCCGAGAAGTTCGAAGTTCTTATCTCAGCCCAACTCAAGAATCGACGGCTGCACCAACAAAAAGAAGAAAACATCAACATCAATGTGCCAAAAATAAGAGAAAGAACCCGGCTCGAGCTCGAGCTCCGGCTCCGACTCCATCTCCGGCTCCGAGCTCCGGCTCAGCACCCATTCAATTCGGCCTATGACATTTGCAGCTCCATCCGAGTCGCTGGATACCGAGAAGGTTGAAGAAGAAGTTGCACGTCCAGCTTAGAAAGAGTGCCGAGTATGAATCAAGTGAAAGGCCCATCGAAAGGAGGACGAACAGGGGGTGTCGTGCATATTGATTGATGAGATGAGATGTGATAGGATTTGTGGAGCTTAGGAGTAAAAACAGTTATGTAAACGATGATGTTGTCGTGCATATAGAAAGTCTATGCATCGATGGTTATCTTTTGTTTTTTTCTTTAGTTTGTCATTCATTGATGTTGTCGACTCGGACTCACACTTGATGAAATATCAATGAAATGAATGTTGTCGACTCGAGACTTGATGATATTAATATCAATGAAATGATCTTGCGCTGCTTGTCAATTTATGTTGTTGTTTATCATGGATTCTGGCTTTTACTTGTTCTGCCTCGTTGGTGTTACGTGGTGATAGCTGGAGTGCCGGTGTATCTAGTGATGGTGGATGGTGATGTTTGGTGGTAGGTGGTAGTCGGTTTGTTGGTGGGGTGCTAATGTCGTGGCTGGGGTGTCTTTGGTGTGGCTGATGGTGATGCCTGGTGATTATTGGTTTGTGGTGGGGGTTATAGGCTTAGCGACTGCACCTACACCTGGTACAAGTGTGCAGTTTGCACATCTTACACCATGTGTACTGGTGCAAACTAGTGCAAGCTGAGCCTTGCACTAGTATCTTGTGCAGCAACACCACCAGCATGGTGGTGGCTGGAGCGCCTAGTGTGTAGTGTGGATAGTGGTGATGGTTGGTGGTGTCGCCGGTGCTGGTGGCTGGCGCAATTTTTACAGAAAACCGACAAAAAATTGGCACTTAACCGATCCTATTCTAAAAAACTTGGCACTTAACTGTTCACTTTTAACTACAAGTGACACTTAACCGATCACTTTAACAATAACTTGACACTAAAGTGATCCTTTTTTTCATCGCGACTAGCACTTACGTGATTACTGAATACAACTTATGGCACTCGGGTAATGACTCATGTTTGTCTTGTGTATATGTCGGTCCGCATCAAAACAGAACATGATTCTGCATTGCAAAAACGGAAGATGATTACGCATCAAAACAGAAAGATGATGGTAAACTTATGGCAAGTCCATACCACAACAAACGACAACAAAGCAACAATGATCTTGTTTCACAACACAAACTTCTTCGCATCTTTCAAAAGAAAAAACCCAACGTTTAATCAGAACAACACCATTTTTAACTATGGCAACGCTTGAGAAACTTTTCTCATTCTCAAGTACTTTACATTTCATCATAAAGTACAATAGACAACAAAACAACACCATAATACACGCTTGGTAACACTTTCGTTCAATCTTCATCATTGGGACTTCATTCTTGAAAGGTTTAGTTGAAGATGCTTGAGCGTGCATTGACACTTCATTCTTCGAAAGTTTCACTCAAGACACTTGAGCTTGCATTGAGTCAACATCGTCCAAGTTGTCCACGAACACAGATGAAGATTGCTGTCTTTTATGAAGTAGATCCAATATCACCTCGTGGCTCCTGAGAACTTCTCATCAATCCATTTGAAGTATTTGCACTTGACGCTTCTTTATATCGGGCGCATCCATAAAATCTTCTCCCCAGATTGATTTGAGTCCACGATGTTCTTCTTGGACTCGGTAACCCACAAAAACAAAACGTTGGCCTTCTCCTTCGCTTCGATGAGAGGAAATTGAGGCGCCGCTGCGAGTCCCGCTCTCCATTTCCAAGATTCGACGAAGGAATTTTGGGCAAATGAAAATTAGGGTTCGAGACTTCAATTCGAGCACTTCAATAGGGATTTTGGCCGATTTAGGGTTTTAGATTTGGGGCATTTGGGGAGACGACGTCGTTTTTGGAAGATTTGGGGCTTTTATTATGGAGACGACGTCGTTTCGGTGACGAGCGCCGACTCGCTCTCCGGCGAGCCACGTTGGCAAAAATAGTAATAAAATAGTGCCACGTATGATTTCCGGCAAGGGTCGCCGGAGGTGGCACTTAAGTGTCCCACTTGAAAAAAAGTGGCACTTAAGTGTACCGTTTGGAAGTTATGGCACTTAAGTGTCCCGGCGTGCCAAGTTATGGCACTTGTGGTGTTCTTCTGCCTCAGTTTGGCCCCTGCTGATGGTCTTTGACTTCTTCATAGCAACTATGGTACGATCTGGTAGCATCCCTTTGTAAAATGTGCTGAACCCTCCTTGACCAAGAAACTGGTCCGGCTATAGTTATTTTTCGTGCTTTGCAGATCTTCTTCGGAAAATATTGTTTCTCTTCTGTCTCTTCCATAAAGTGAGAAATTCTGTTGCAACAGCAAACCACCATTATGCTTGAACAGTTTCTCCTTGACAATTCTGTCTCTTTGCTTCCTTAGATATCTGTATAGGCAATAGCTGAAATGCGAAAGACATAGGCAATAGCTGAAATGCAAAAGACACAAGAATCCAATACCAATGGCAGCATCTAAAGCAAACAATAAGTCTATAAGAAAACTGTGAGTTAACACATTCTAGTTTCGTCTAGTCAAAATTCTCCAAACAATTTGCCTGACATGACCAATCCAATTTCACAATTCCTAAATATGGAGCATTTCAGAATGCTACATACTCTCCCAAGTCAACCTATGTATTTTTTGAAGTAGATAATAACTCTCTTCTACATTACTTTTCTCTGGGAGAAAATTCACAAGAAGCCATCCGTATATAAAATTTGCTGCCTGCTTTGTCACTTTGCCAATCCTAAAGCTGTACTGTCACATCAATGCAACATCGCTAGTCGTGACAACATTCAATCACAAAACATAGCTTAGGAGAGAATAAACCATGGACTTAATAATGTCATGTTGCAATTGAAGAAGTGCATGAAGTCACAGCACAAATAGACAGCAAATGAGATTCACGTGTTGTATTTCAATCTATAAGCTAGGAAGAATCAGAGAGATCAAGTGCATCAAATAGAGGATTGGAGCTAGACAAGAAGGTGCCTAACAGATCAGATGCGGAGAGCAAACAGGCTTGGTGTAAATGAGTATAAAGATAGTGCAACAGTCCTAAGAGTGGTGTGCAAATTGCAAAACGCATGTAAGCAATTAGAATAATTTCTCGCTCGAGTTTTTTCTTTAGTATTGGATGCATTGTTTTTCTAACTGCCTCTTCCAATCAGACAGGAAGTGTTGCTGGACAGAATTAGAAGATAGATTTGATGACTACCTATCACGAGAACAAGCCTGAAAGGGAACTTCTTCCGGTCAGGCATGCAATTGAGGTAATTTCCTGGCCTACCTTCGGCATATCCACTGGGACAATAGCAGAAGTTACTCTTGGAATCTTCTGCACAAGTGAGGGGAATGAGAATGTTTGATAAAGGTTATATTAGATCGGGTTCCGTCATTGTATTTGCTCCATAACACTTTGCATAGTGACACCAAAGCTTTCTGTAATTCAATTCCCAGAATTGCCCAGTGTCACCAAATATGTAAGCAAAAATTTAACCCCATTAGCTCTCTCGTTGGTACCTGGGCATGTGTATCTTAGTGGAACCATTAGCTGTGCAACTACAACAAAATCCTCATTTGTATGGTAGTTCTGATCAAGTAGAGCCTGGCAAGAGGACAGGCTTGGAATGTATCATTGACTAAGGGGGAATAGGTGTCACCCTTGGCCACAATGTAAGAGGCCTGATGCAAGGAAATTCTTCTAGTGCAATAGCAAGAAACTGGAACCATGACCAAGTTACCATTAGAATAATTTAAATATTAAATCACGCTTTCATCTAATAGCTTAAGATTTTAGAACAGCTGGTAGTGGTCCCACAAAATCTTACATGATATTAGAGCATGAGGTTCTAAGTTTGAATCTTTCTAAACTCCTTTTTTTTCCCTAATTAAATATGTCCATGCCAAGTACTAGACAAAAAAAAGAGCCAAGTAAGCATGAGGGGGAATGCTAGAATAATTTAAATATTAAATCATGCCTTCATCTAACAGTTTAAACTTTTAAAACAGTAAACAATGGTCCCATAAAATTTCATAGTTACCATAACTTATATTTTTGGTATGGATTTGACATTGTTGATGGTGGCTATTGATATGTCTAGTATAAACACCTAGAGGGGGGGTGAATAGGCGCACAAACAATTTGTCGATATACGGAAGCAATTCTTAACAAATTGAAATACGATCAAGGTAGGAAGAGAGAAATTTGAACACAGGATTTATAGTGGTTCAGCTTTTCCAAGCCTACGTCCACTCTTCCGCACCGACAGCCCACAGCTGGATTTCACTATGATCAAAAGAGTAGTTACAGCACAGCTTTGCCTTGATTCCACAAGTGTAGATGTTTTTCCCACACCTCCTCAAGGTCTCTCACAAATATAGACTCTCTTTTGTATACAAATATTCGCTCAAAAGATTTATCTAAACAAATAGGAGCTTCGACTTTGGAATTCTTCTATCGCGCACGCCTTGAACAACTAAGAACGTCTTCCTTATATACTCCTTTATGCCATCATACCCATTGGCACTTACCAAAGGAATTCCTCTAATCTACCCTTTGGACGGAATCAATTAGGAAGATTGTTCGAGCTATAAAAGGAACGTGTTGATAGCCCATCAATCCTGTTCGCCCATACAATCAGGATCTTGGTTTCCATAAGTAGAACCTTCCCATAATATTTAGATAATCATCGAATCTTCAGTCATTGAATCAATCTTGATCAATCAAAGGATTCTGATACGTCTTCTCCAACCACGAGATCTTCTCCAGATGATAAGGTAAAATCCTGAACAAACATTCAGTTCGGGATAACCTTTCTTCAACGGATCAGTGACTGTCAATGAGGATAGACTTTGAGTCTTGAGTCTCGGCTGTCCGGAAGTCTTCAGACTTTAACCAACAGAGTCTGCTGACCTTCAGACTAGATTGATGGAAACGTTTTGTCAACTTCAAAACTCTTCACGAGGATTTCTCCAACAATCTCCCCCTTTTTGATGGTGACAAAACCTTCATGCAGATTTGGATAACTTTGACCTGCAAAACATTTCTCAACCACATATGCATATCTTATAGAAATAAATGGCTAATAAAATAACACTAGAATCTGCAACCACAGAAAATAGGTTAGTCCAGTATATGATTTAAGCCATTCATAAGATATCAATATTGATTAATAAAAGCAGTAAAGTCAAGTCCAAGTCTAGGCAGTTCTTATCCAGACACAAAACAAAGTCAAAGTCTGTCAAAAACAAACAGACCGCTAAACACAATCCAACAAACGAGTTAAAAATGATTGAAAGTTTTCAAATCATGCATCTCTCCCCCTTTTTGTCATCATTTAAAAAGGATGAGATGAAATCAAGATTGCTTGGGAACACGGACAAGTTGGAAATCTTCCATAGACTGAACAATGCCTTCCAGCCTTTTAAAGTCTTCCTTCAGCTGTACAACCTCCTCACTTTTGGCATTGGCCTGATTCTGAATAGAGAGGGCTTGCATCTTTTCATTTAATGAACAGGAAGAAACTTGACTTTCAGTCTTCAAGCTTTGAACTTCGCATCCCAAGGCATAAATCTGACCTTTCATCTCCAAGAGAATATCTATGATTCTCCGAAAATCTGCTCCATTATCGGTCCCGAGTACTTGCTTCGGCTCGATCCGAGTATAGCGGCACGATGGTGGATCAGCATAATCTCGCAGTTTGGCGATGAAGCTTCATGACCTTCTTCTGGAAATTGAGATGCATAAACATCTTCCGGGTTCGCGCGGCGAGCGACTGACTCCTTCACTTGCATCAGGATATGAAGATGTCATTCTTTCTCCTAATCTCCCCTGTTTCCATGCCTACAAGTGGAGAAGAGATTTCCTCGGTTCTCCTTCTTCTCTTGTTTCTTCTTCAGTCCTTCTTCCTCTGCTTCTTGCTCTGCTTCTTTTTCTTCTTCTTCCTTCTCCTTTGCTTCTCTTTCTTCCTCTTCCTTCTCCTCTGCTTCTTTCGACTTTTGTTCCGATTCTTTCTGTGGAACAGGACGACCTAAATTCCTCAAAGCCAATGCAGAGATGGTGATGTCTTCGTCATCATCTTCATCCTCAACGAGGAGAGCTCTTCTTTTCTTTGATGAAGCAGCCATGGGCTCCTTCCCTTTTCTCTTAGAAATAGAAGAGAGTTGATGAGATTTGGCAGGAGTCTTCTCCTTGAATTTCCCCAATTCCTTACTCAGTTCCTTCAGACGCATTTTGGTCACCATTTTCAGTCCTACCACCATATGATCGCATGATCGAACACAAAAAGATTTGCGGAGGCCGAATATTCGATGTCCGAATAACTTCGTAACAAGGCTTGGGTAAGGGAGTTGATCTCTGTCCTTCATCACTGCTCTATACATGTGAAACATAACAAAGATGAGGGAGAAAACTTCTTACCACGAGGGATGGCATACATCAACTTTGCCTCGGAGCTTGAAACATCGCTTTGGAAGTTGATTTCGGCCGAAGGCAATTGATCACAATCTTGTGAAGCAAGATGTTGAATGCATTCATCCGTGAGTAGGTGATCTTCTCATCTGTTCTCCCCCCTTGACCGCCAAGTGTGGCCCCAGCAACGGAAACTTTGATTGGTTGATATCTGCCTCTCTCAACTTCTAACACATCTGCCAGCATGTCCATATCCACAACATAGTCTTGATCTTTAACGTTGAAAGAGAGTCTATTCGCATCCAAAAAGCTAAGATTTGAATAGAAATATGTAGTCAATTCAGCATAGGCCTCGGTTAGTCGAGCAAAACTTTTCAAGTTGAAGATAACTGAACTTTTCCCTCAAGTTCACTTTCACAACATCCAGAAAATCAAAGTCCACACTTCTAGGGTTTATTACCCCACGCTTCAGCAATTTAGAGTACAGATCCTTTTGTTCCTTTGATCTGAACAAATCTCCCCTTTTTCCTTGAGTTTCAGCCGCAATACCCATTTTCGGTTGAAATAGACTGAACAGATTGTCATCGTCATTTCCATCTACAGGATTCGGTCCCTAGTCACGAGGATCACTTGGGATATTTGCAAGGGTTTCCTCACCACCCTTTACGAGCGATTCCCAAACTTTCCATTTTTCGCGAAAAGATATATTCATTCCTATATCCTTTGTCTCTAAGAAACTCATCAACATAGTTCAAAGGAGTATGAATTCCTTTTAAGGCACGATATAGCTTGTAAATAAAAGCGGGCTTTTGAACTCTTACGGGGTCTGCATCCTCGATGATTTCTTCTTGATGCTGATGAACACCGCCTTGAGGACTAGATGTAGGAGATTGATGCTGCTGAGAATGTTATGGGCTCGATTGCTGATCTGGAGTAACTTCATCTTCAGTAAGATCGAAGTGCGTAGGCCCCTCACTCATTCTCTGTGGTCCCCTGCTTGCGATTCTTGAGGACTTTCACGAAGATGACATCTTTCTCAGTGTTTGGAAGATTCCTTGCTTGACTTTCCCAGAAAAGATGACAACTTTTTGAAGATTGAGCGAAGAAGACAAACGGGAATTGAGGATCGATGCTTTCTAGGGTTTTTGAGAGAAAAGTGAATAAAAATGTGAAGAGAAATCGACAGTGCTCGTTTGGTTAAAAAGAAGAGTAAGCGAACCGTCACAAAGGAAATAAAAATATGCATTTTCAAAATAACTGACTTTTTCCGCAAAAATAGCTATTTCAAAAATAACTACCTTTTTGAAAATGAATCGATGCAATATTTACGTTAACTAAATATAGCAACAATTTAAACACAGTCTGATGATCGTACCTTTTCAAGTTAAGATTTGAGAGAGAAAGACTTACAGTCTGAAGTTCGAGCCAAGACAGTAGATAAAGTCTTGTAAGCCTGAGTCTGAGAGTCTTTAGACTTTGATATCCTCATACCTCAAAATGTTGAGTCTGGATCGTATAGACTCAAATTGATTTTTCTCCAAAGGCTTTGTGAATATATCCGCCGCTTGATTCTTTGAGTCAACAAATTGAATTGAAACATCTCCATTTTGAACATGGTCTCTTATAAAGTGATGTCGAATCTCTATATGCTTTGCTCTTGAGTGGAGAATTGGATTTTGGTGAGGTTGATAGCGCTGGTGTTGTCGCAATTAATCTCCGTGCATGAGTCTTCAATTTCAAAGTCTCTTAGCTGTTGTTTTATCCATAGAATTTGCGAACAGCAGCTTCCAAGAGCTACATACTCTGCTTCTGTTGTTGAAAGAGACACAGTGCTTTGTTTCCTTGAAAACCAAGACACTGTCCTGCTTCCAAGCAACTGGCAAGTTCCTGAAGTGCTCTTTCTATCAACTCTGCAACCGGCCAGATCTGCGTCTGAATATCCCAGAAGATTAAAGTCTCCCTTCTTAGGATACCAAAGACCGATGCTTGATGATGAAGCGACGTATTTAATGATGCGTTTCGCAGCACTGAGATGAGATTCTCTAGGATCTAATTGAAACCTAGCACAGATGCAAACACTCAACAAAATATCAGGTCTAGAGGCAGTAAGATAAAGAAGTGATCCAATAATGCTCTGTCATGCTTTTGATCAACTTTCTTCCCTTCTTCATCTTTGTCTATCTTTAAAGAACTTGACATTGGTATGTCGGTCTTTTTGCACTTTTCCAGTCCAAACCTTTTGACAAGATCATTAACATATTTTTCTTAATAAATAAAAGTTCCTTCCTTCAATTGTTTTACTTGAAGACCAAGAAAGAATGTTAATTCTCCCATCATACTCATTTCAAATTCATCCTGCATAGACTTAGAAAATTTATTGCACATATTTTCATTAGAAGATCCAAAGATAATGTCATCCACATATATTTGAACAAGTAAGAAACTTTTGTTTTCCTTCTTGATAAATAAGGTTGTATCCACTTTACCTTTGACAAAACCATTTTGAATTAAAAACTTACTCAATCTGTCGTACCAAGCCCGAGGTGCTTGCTTTAAACCATACAAAGCCTTTTTTCGATCAAGACCGAGTCCGGCTTTTTGGGTCTTCAAACCCTGGTGGTTGTTCCACATATACTTCCTCATGGATAAATCCATTTAGGAAGGCGCTTTGTTACGTCCATTTGGAATAACCTGAAATTCTTATAACAAGCAAACGCAAGTAATAGTCGAATAGCTTCTAACCTTGCCACTGGAGCGTAAGTCTCATCATAGTCTATTCCTTCTTCTTGCGTATATCCCTTGGCCACGAGTCGTGCTTTATTTCATACGACTTTTCCTTTCTCGTTCATCTTGTTTCGAAAACCCATTTAGCTCCAATAATTTTACCTTTTGGTTTGGATGTCAATTCCCGGACATCATTTATGCTGAACTGTTCGAGCTCTTCTTGCATAGCTTCAATCCAGCTTTCATCGAGATAGAGCTTCTTCTATGCTCTTTGGTTCAATTTCGAAACGAGTGCCACAAAGCACTAGACTCTTCTCGCCTTTTGGATCCAGTGCGAATTCCTTCATTAATTTCGCCGATTATAAGATCTTTGGGATGACCGGACTTATGCTTTCGGTTACTCGTTGATTTGTCTGGTTGATGATCTCTTTCTTTGTTTGGATCTTCACGAACATCTTGAAGCTGGTTTTCCAGAGTCTGAGATGCTTCTTGAGTTGTAGATTTTGGAGGGTCTGGAGCATGTTCAGACTCTTCTTGATGAGTCTGACTTGATTCATCTTGTGTTGAGTCTTGAAATTTGACATTCATTGACTCCTCCACAGTCTGGCTCTTCTTGTTATAGACTCTGTAGGCTTTGCTTGATGTAGAATATCCAAGGAAGATACCTTCATCTGATCTTTCTTCAAACTTACCAACTCGATCTTTTGCATTTTTCAATATAAAACATTTGCAACCGAATACATGAAAGTATGAAACAATAGGCTTCTTTTCTTTGAATAACTTATAAGGGGTTTTCTGAAGAATAGATCTTAAGAAGACTCTATTGATGATATAGCAAGTCATTGAAACAGACTTCAGCCCAAAATCGAGAAGAAATTTTACTTTCAATTAAAAGAGTTCTCGCCATTTCTTGAAGAGATCTGTTCTTTCTTTCCACAACTCCATTTTGCTGAGGAGTATATGGAGAGGAAAATACATGCTTACAGCCCGATTCATCACAGAATTTTGTAAAATCTTGATTTTCAAATTCACCTCCATGATCTGTTCTTATACTAGTTATAACACATCCTTTTTCATTTTGAACCATTTTAGCAAATCTTTCAAAATACGAAAAGGTTTCGACTTACTTGCAAGGAAATATACCCAAGTAAAACGGGAGTAATCATCAACAATTACTAGGCAATACTTCTTACCCCCAATACTTTGAGTTCTGGTTGGTCCGAAGAGATCCATATGCAAAGAACCGTAGTACATGATTAGTAGAGACATAATTAATTGGCTTAAAAGAATTTCTTACATGCTTTCCTTTAATACATGGAGTGCATGAATCGGTCTTTTGGTATGGCAATGGGTAGTCCTCGAACAAGCTGTTTTGAAGAAATTTTGGCTAATTGCTTCATGTTGACATGACCAAGCTTTTGTGCCATAAGTTTGCTTCGTCTTGAATTGAGATAAGACATTGCGATTCATTTGGTTTCACATCCGTAAGATAGATATTTCCATGTCTTCGACCCATGAAAGACGATTAGAGTCTTTACTTGATTCCGTAACATGTTCCTTCTTGAAAGAAGATCTTGAAACCAAATATCACACAATTGACTAATGCTGAGAAGATTGTAATTGAGTCCTTCCACTAGGGAGACATTACTTATTGTGAGAGTACCAATTTTCACGGTTCCAATTCCCACAATACTTCCTTTGCTATTTCCTCCAAATGAAACTTTTCCACCATTTACTTGAGCAAGCTTTATAAAATAATTTGAGTCTCCTGTCATGTGTCTTGAGCATCCGCTGTCAAGATACCACTTTACCTCGTTTCTTGACAGACCCGCATTTAAAATAAAGTCTCAAGCTTTCTTTGGTACCCAAACTTTCTTGGGTCCTTTGGTGTTAGTAATATAAACAAAGATTAGCCCATACTTTCTTAACAGTTTCCATATCATAGGACACTCTTTTCAAAGTGATCCGGACTGTTGCACTTAGAACATTTGAGAGCATTTCTTCCTACGGGTTTAACAAAACTCTTTTGAAGTGATTTTTGTAAACTTCACTCGAAAACCTTTTCTTGATTCTTTCTTTTACTTTAGGAAAATCAATCAAGGCAATTGTTTCTTTTGTCATACCTAGACCAGACTTATTGAAGTAAGGTCTTTGCGCTGAAAGAATTTTCTCAAGTTTTTCAGACCCCATAGAAAATTTCTTTGATATATTAGATAAGTCTGTTTTTAAACAAGCATTTTCTTTTAAAAGATTATCTTCATTTTCTTTAAGATTGGAAACAGACAAATCTAGATTTTTAACTCTTTCTTCTAAAACATTTTCTTTTTGTTTTAGAGCTGAGTTTTCTTTTTTTCAGTTTGGAAATTCTTTTGAGAGAAATCTTAAGACTAAAGCATAGTTCATCAATATATTTAGAAACTTTGACAGGAATTTTAAAATTACTTGCCTCAAATTCATTGTCCGAGTCTCGATCCCGAGTCCGATCCAGTCCGAGTCCGATTGTGCCATCGTACATAGATTGGCATATTCATTATCACTTTCTTCACACTCGCATCACTCCAGGTTTCAGCTTTGAGAGCTTTTCGAAATTTTCAGCTTTTCCTTTCTTCTTCTTCAAAAGAGGACAGTTGGGTCTGATATGTCCCTTTTCTTGCATTCAAAGCAGACTACATCTTTATTTGGTTCCTCATCATCACCGTACTTGGTCTCTGTCTTTGAAAGCCTTGTTTCTTTGAGTTGAACCTTCTTCCTTTTCTGTTTAGTTTTCGAATCTTCTTATCATGAGAGCAAGCTCCTCATCGTCCATATCATCTTCTAATCTGTATCATCGGAATCATCATTTGATTTTAATGCAATGGATTTCTTACCTTTTGGATCTTCATCTTCATTGATCCTTTCCACTTCATAGGACTGAAGAGTTCCAATCAGCTCATCGACAGATAGTGGCATGATTCTTTGCGTTTCTCTTATCGAAGTCTTTATGTTATTCCAATCCCTGGAGAGTCCACGCAGTAGCTTGTTTACCTTCATGGGATCGAAGTTGGTTGTCCTTGATTTTCAAGACCATTCACAATATCCGTAAACGACTAAACATGTCAGATATTGATTCTCCTGGTTTCATTCTAAAGGCTTCATATTGACCAAGAAGAATGTTGATTCTTGTTTCCTTCACTCGATCTGTTCCTTCATAGGTGATATGCAATCTGTCCCAAACTTCTTTTGCTGTACCACAAGAAGATATTCTATTATATTCAGTTGGTGATAAAGCACAATATAAGGAGTAAATTGCTTTTGCATCGAGTGTCTACGTCTCTTGGTTATTTCTTCCCGAGACATTCCGCTTTGGGATTCTTCAGTTTCTTTTCCTCTTTCGAGACCGATGCAGTGGTAGGAGTAATTCCTTTTCTACAACGTCCCATTCCGGAGGATCCTTTGATCGTAGGAAAGCTTTCATCTTGTTCTTCCAGATGTTGTAATCCTTTCCATCAAAGTAGGGTGGTCTGGTATTGCTTTGCCCTTCCATCAGCCCTGGTGCTAACATACTAGCCATGGATCTTTAACTCTGAAGTAAAACACTTCAAACAAAGTGAGAACACGGGCTCTGATACCAATTGATATGTCTAGTATAAACACCTAGAGGGGGGGTGAATAGGCGCACAAACAATTTGTCGATATACGGAAGTAATTCTTAACAAATTGAAATACGATCAAGGTAGGAAGAGAGAAATTTGAACACAGGATTTATAGTGGTTCGGCTTTTCCAAGCCTACGTCCACTCTTCCGCACCGACGGCCACAGCTGGATTTCACTATGATCAAAAGAGTAGTTACAGCACAGCTTTGCCTTGATTCCACAAAGTGTAGATGTTTTTCCCACACCTCCTCAAGGTCTCTCACAAATATAGACTCTCTTTTGTATACAAATATTCGCTCAAAAGATTTATCTAAACAAATAGGAGCTTCAGACTTTGGAATTCTTCTATCGCGCACGCCTTGAACAACTAAGAACGTCTTCCTTATATACTCCTTTATGCCATCATACCCGTTGGCACTTACCAAAGGAATTCCTCCAATCTACCCGTTGGACGGAATAAATTAGGAAGATTGTTCGAGCTATAAAAGGAACGTGTTGATAGCCCATCAATCCTGTTCGCCCATACAATCAGGATCTTGGTTTCCATAAGTAGAACCTTCCCATAATATTTAGATAATCATCGAATCTCCAATCATTGAATCAATCTTGATCAATCAAAGGATTCCGATACGTCTTCTCCAACCACGAGATCTTCTCGGATGATAAGGTAAAATCCCCGAACAAACATTCGCCGGGATAACCTTTCTTCAACGGATCAAGAATCGTCAATGAGGATAGACTTTGAGTCTTGAGTCTCGGCTGTCCGGAAGTCTTCGAGACTTTAACCAACAGAGTCTGCTGACCTTCAGACTAGACTGATGGAAACGTTTTGTCAACTTCAAAACTCTTCACGAGGATTTCTCCAACAGCTATGTCCAAGGCATTTAAGCCAAGCAGCAGACCGATGGTGACCAGTGAGTTGTATAGTGAGGTGGATCGAAAGGTCATGAAGGACTGGCATTGAGTTTGAGGGACATTGCAGTGGTAACCTTTCAGTCTAAATTAATGTGAATGAGCAGTTGTAACTGCTTATTGTCAACATATGGATGTTGACCGTAGGATATGTGATTAAACAGCCAGTCATTGGCTTTGACTCTGTTTTTCTAAGTCTTTCCTTTATCCTGGAAGAGGCGCCAGCACCAGCGCATCACACAAATTGCATTCATATATTTTCAATGGAGTCTTACATTCCCGTCAATACCAAAAGAGATGGTTGGAGTGGGAAGATGAGGAATAATTTTGCAGATGTTTTAAAAGAAACCAATCGAGTGTTTGAGCGTGTCTGTGTTGACTTTACTGAAGTCTACATCTAAGTTCCATCATTTCTGCAGAAGGCATTACCAGATCAAAAACATACGCTTCATGAATTGGTAGAAATCTACTGAAAATTGATAAAAGTCGATATTAATCACAAGCACGCTTTCTGATTAGGTGGAAAGGTACTAAATATTGATAAAGGAACATGGAAAGAACAACAGCAAAACAGAGAGAAAAAGCTCTTAATCAAGGGACAGTATATACAAACTTACACATGCCCTGCATAAAGGCGCTTTTATTTCCCATCCTTGGGCCTAATTTCAATTCCTTCCACAACCAGCCCGGCCTTCCAGTTACCCCCCTTTGTCTCCATGACACTCATTTCAACCTCCCCATCTTGTCCTTCCTTCGTCAAGAACTCACCTAACTCTATCTCTGACCAACCATCTCGTCTCTCTTTAGGATAGTTCCCACTCCCCTCGGCAGGTGCAAGCATCAGTGACCCGCCAGCATGCCTGAATCTCCGCCAGGACTGCCATCCATGCGTGTTGTTGTTCTCTCTAGATAAGTAAACTGAGTGCTCACGCTTGCCCGCTTCATCACCAGCAAATCTAGCTTCCACCTCAACAGGCTGGAATTCAAATCCATGAGATGCTGGGGTAATTTTGAATACCAAGTATGCTGCATAATGGGTTTCGGGCGACAGCATGCCAGAACTAATCATGCCTCTAATTTCAAGCCAACAGACATCGATGAGCTTAGCCACTTCTGCGAACCTGTTCATTCACAAGGACATTCCATAAGATTATCACCTCGAAGGTGAAACAACAAAGGATTTATTTAGGGACGAACAAATGAATACTACTTACATTTTCTTCATGAAACTAAGAGTGGACGAAATAATGAATTACCTGGAGTTGGGCAAGCAAGTCCATGACCAGTAAATCGGAGTATCACCCCATGTTATAGACAGGGCCCTTGCAGATAGCATGATACATTTCTTCCCACTGTGCCTGTCCAGCGAATAGCTCTGCAAAGCATGTTGGATTCACATAAGTAACAAGAAGCCGGACTGACAGCGTTTTGAGAAAATGAGATTCACTTTTTTAACCATCTGTGCTGTCCCCTTTCCAATAAAATAGTGAGCCTTTTCGCCATAATTTGAAGTAGGAAAACACATTGCACGTTAGATAAAAGCAATAACCATGAGATTTGAACCAAAAGAAAAATAAAAGGGATAATTGTTCAATACCACCTCAACTTCAGAACCATTGCCTGATGACCCCAGAAAAATTTGTGAAGCTATAAATTTCTCCATAAAACTTTGATATTTTGTTGCAGTCGCTAGTTATTCTATCCATATAGGCGTTAAATATCACATGAGAATACACTTCATCATTTTTTTTTTTTCTTTACCTAAAGATCTCTATCACATGGTTAATAAAGCTAACAAAAGAACTGAGTTAATCCATCGTTAGATAACACTTACCAACCGTGCAGACAGAAAACTAACCACAGCAACAAAAGAATCAAAATTCAGGTGTAATCTGTAACTCTTCAAAGTTACATGGCCATTATTCAACGGTGCCAATTTAATCCTCATGCTCTTAGCGCTGTATATTGGAGTGATTCAATATATCTATCCACTCTTTACTCCAACCCATTTGAATCTTGTCATTTTCAGATGACAGATCTTTTCTTTCTTTCTTCTTCACCCTCCATTTTATCATATTCTTTATCTTGTGGACGTGAACAAAGAGTTGGTCCATACAGTTCAATCGACCTTTCACGTTCACATGGAGAGCCCGTGTGCAAAAGAAGAATGTCCAGTGGAAGCCGCAGCATGATTACAATATGACAATGGCTTTTCCTCGAAGAAACAAAATGCTCTCGCTCGGTTCAGGCGGGAAGAGACAAAGAAACATGTGCCGATGACACCGCCTTTCAAGTCGACTACTTGACAATGAAAGAACAATTTTTTTTTTTGGCCAGCCAAATTTGCAGTGTTTCGAAACGTGGAGGTGACGGAACCTCACATGAATCTCATTTCAATATTCTATTAAGTCTAACATGAAGAACAGTTATCATCGCATATCACCCCCTCAATCCGCAAAAAAAAAAAAAAAAAAAAAAAATGATAATACAAAAAGAATAGGAAGAGGCGGTTTAAGGTGGGAAGACGGTGGGGTGACTTACCATTTTGCCATCGCCGATGAGAACCGGGTCGTCGCAGAGGCTGAAGTAGAGCTCCTTCAGCGACGAAACGCTCCGGGAGACCGTCTGGGGACACTCCGGCGGCAAGAACGAGGCCCAGACCACGTCGGAATCGCACGCCGACTTGAAATTCGGCGACAGGGTTGCGAGCCTGCACGCCTCGGCGGGGCTCGTGAGGGAGACGACTCTCGCGATGCACCCTTCAGGCAGCGCAGAGAAGTCCGGACCCTTTGCTTCTTTGATCGCCGCCATTGGAAGAGCTCCAAGAATTAAGTGCGGCTAAAACCGCTTAAAATCGACGCCTTTCGAAGAGAGAGAAAAGGTGGCGTGTCAATGGAGGGAGAAGTCTCTGCATCAGCAACACGCCAGCAAAGGACACCCTGAAAGTGGAAAAGAATATTTTCGAAAGACAGAGTAAATAGGAAAAACATTAAAAAAGGGATAAGTATATTGGATTTTGCATGGATGTCCGTCTAAACCAGATGCTAAGGCTGCGGTTGTTTTGATTTCTTTTTTCTGTTTTTAAATGATTTTTTTGTTTTTTTTGTTTCTGGGAACAAAAAAGGAACAGAAACACATTTCTTTACGTTTTTTGTTCCAAAATTATTTTTTTATTCCCATAAACACATCTGAATGAAATAAGAAACAAAAAAAAAAAGTTGTTTATTGTTTCGGAACAAAATTTATGAACACTTTTTCTCTCTTCCATTTTCTTCTATCTTTTTTTCTTTTTCTTTTACTTTCTTTTTCTTTGGCTGGTGGCCTCGGCCATGGCCGACCGGCCATCGAGGGCCTCACCCCGGCGACCTCGCCAGAGCATCGCGCCCCGGCGAGGTCGACCTCGCGCCGGGCCTAGGCGAGCTCGGCCTCGCCATGGCGAGGCCGAGTGAGGCTGCCGACCCTCGTCCGGTCGGTCGCCGTTGGTCGGCCATGGCCGAGGCCGGAGACCGGCCAAAAGAAGAAAAAGAAAAAATAAGAAAAAAAGAAAATAAGAAAGAAAATAAAATAAAAATATTAAAAAACTAAAAGAAATTAAAAAAATTATATAAATTTACCAAACGTGTTTCTATTCTTTTTATATTTCTGGAACGGATTTACCAAACGCGTTTTTTTGTTCAAAAATTGTTCTCTGAAGCAGAAATATTTTTTTCTATTTCTGTTCCTAGAAACATTTTTAAACATAAATGTTACCAAACGCACCCTAACTCCACGCTTCAATGGGCTCAACAATACGAATGAAATTCTTGCTAATAAAAGCGGGCCTTGTTAACGAATATCCAAGGTACTAGGTTAAATATACTTGGCAAGAAAATGTTGTGATTACATATAACTCGAGAGAGGCCGAGTATTGCAAACTGCAATCCTTCCTTAGAGAGGTGGACCAAGTTGAGTTACCTGGAAGTTGGCTCGAAAACTACCAAATCCACTCCCTAAATAGCATGACATCGACTTACAACATGTGATACGACATGACATGTTAATAAATTATTTCTCAAAAAATAAATAATTCAAACACGTTGTATATATACATACATATATATATATATATATATGATAAATGATAATTTTATGATTTTTTAATTAAATTAATTTGATTTAAATTCACATATAAATAAATAATAATAAAAATAGGCTAGAATGAATTTACACTAAAAGCATTAATTCACCATTTGTTAATATCATTTATTATTTTAATTTGACAAATTCAACTTCATTTCAATAATCTATAAAACTTGGAGGGAAAAAAAATAACAAGCAATCTATATTCTGGACTTGCGTGTCAAAACAGAAGAGTAAAAAAAAAACTTGGGAAATGAATTGTGTATCACTAGAAGTGGAGAGTAAAAAATATATATTTTTTATATATATGTTTCTCTTCTTTTCTCATTTATTTTATTACTTGTTTACATATTTACATTTTGACCCATTATTTATTAAAAAAAATTAAAATTGACTATGCGTGTGTTAGAATCACATGTTGGAATTCTAAACTCGCATGTTAGGATTTCGAACTCGCATGTCGAAGAGTGTCGGTAGAGTTAACTAGGTGTTGGAAATCCAATACTTGTTGATTGAGTGTCGGAGAATGTCGAACACATGTTAGAGAGTCCAACACGATGCGAAAGCTCGAAGAGTGTCGGTGCTTCTTAGCCTACTACATAAAAGAAGAAGAAAAAAAAGAGCAATTGTTCACTAATAGTGAAGAAAGCACGAACAATTAACGTTTTCGTTAGCCTATCATAAATTTGAGCCATGTCCTTGGCAAAGCTTGTTACTAGCACTCCAATAGAAGCCTTGAAGTGGCGCTCGAGCCCATGACCCGAGGAAGACGAGAAAAGAGATTGGAAAACTGCGACTGTGAGCATCTGCTTCGTGTGTATGGTGGTGGTCAGCAGCCTCGGACAGGCAATTCACTGTCGAGTTGAGGGCCGAGCTTCGAATGTGATCGATTCCAAAAGATGGTGGAGATGGGCGGATTCCTGAGGAGTGCATCGAACACGTACTCTCTCTCACCACCCCTCGCGACGCCGCCCGCTTCTCTACCGTCTCCTGCACCTTCCGCTCCGATTCTGACACCGTCCGGCACAAGTCCCTCCCTCACTCCCTCCCCAATTTTGACCTAATCATCTCGACATCCTCGCCGCCACCGCCGCAACCACAAATTATGTAGGAAAATTTGTCCAATTTTTTTTTTAATTTATTGAACATTTATTAAATAAACATTTCAATTTTATCAATTGAATCCTAAACATTTTTATATTTTACCAATTAAGTTCATTTGGTCAATTTTAATTAGAAATTATTGACTTGGATGCCAACTATTCTACATGACATGACTAACATGAACAAATTTTTTTTAACTTTAAATTTTTTTTTTTCTTCCAAGCTTAGTAAGGGCGGTGAAGCCCTCATTAGTCACAAGCCCTCACTAGATCTAAGTGAGAGTTGAGACCCTCACTCGCAATCGACAAGGGCTTTGTGACCCTTGCCCAATGGCCGACAAGGGTCGGTCGACCCTTACCTGGCTATGACTAGTGGCCCTTGCTAGACTTGGTGGAGAAAAAAATAGAAAGAAAAAGAAAGAAGAAAAGAAATAACATATAATATATTAATATATTAATTTAAAAAAAATTGTATATATCTACAGCGGCCATTTTATATCAACAATTTCCATTTAAAATTGGTTAGAAAACTTAATTGGCAAAATGTGAAAATATTTAGGACTCGATTGACAAAATTAAAATATTTATATTTGAATTGGCGAAAGTGCAATAATAAATTTAAAACTTTTTAGATAGTTTTCCCTAAATTGCATCCATACGAGTTCTTGAAACTGACATAAAAATTATGTACAATTTCATGACAACAAATTAATGGAGTACTTGGCAAGTGAGGTTGTGCCAGTGATAGATCCGTGGCTGCTCAGAAATGTAGACCCCCATTGGGGCCTTTGTTTTTCATGAAGTGCCGTTAATACAATTAGCAATCAGTTGTTCGAACAAGGAGCAAGATCGAAGTTTCAAAACGACTGATGATCAAGCGGTTTGAGCTCCAACGAGTACATGATTGACTCGACCCTGATATTAATTGATGACCGAACACCTAGATTCGAAAGAGATGGAGATCGAGCTCGGCTGTGTAGAGCTTCTCATCTCCTCCAACTCTACTTTAAGTCGACTCGAGTAAAAAGAACAATCACCTAACGCGGTATTCAAGGTTGAGCTCCTCAGCTTTCAAGATGCATGAGAAAGGAAATAAGCACACGAGTCCAATCCGATCAGATCGATTATGTAGCAGCTGTAGAAAATGGAAAGAGAATCCGGTTGGCCTCAAGCAATCATCCAAATGATCTCGAACAGATCATGAGGAACTTGAACGTCAACAGCTCTTCATTATAACACAAATAAAACAAACGTTCATGCACATTTTGAATTAGGCATCGGGCGTTCGCTCAACAGATCGAAAACCATTAGCTCCTGGACATTTGCCTAGCCAATTGAGATTGAAGTCGATATAGATCACAAGCACGCTTTCCGATTTTGTAGAAAGCTACTAAACATTGACGAAGGAACATTGAAAAGAACAACGACAGAAGAGAGAGAAAGCTATGAATCCAGGGACAGTACATGCAAACTTGCTCTTGCCCTGCACAGAGCTATTAATTGGAATTCATACGTGCCGTGGTGGATTTGAATACCAAGTACGGCAGCGGACTCGCCAGCGTCATTTGATTTCAATATAAAAGATTAAGTTTAAATATACCAAATTGAGCTTGGTCTAATTTTCTTCCAAATCACACCATTAATCTCTAACCCCTACATTCAATCATCTTCAATCGACTAGGCCGTAACTCGGGAATGCAAAATTCTCATTGCAAACAGGGCTTGAAGAAGCCAAGTTTCGCAGGGATTCTAAGTATCACACCCCGAAACTACAAAAAATGATGATAACATGGTTGTCTTTCTACACGAAGGACGCAATCTCAAATATAACCAACAACTTATATATCTCTCAAACCATTTATACATATAAGATAAATTAACAGGTTGATTACAACATCATAATTTTTATAATCCACTCAAAAAACATATACAATTAAAACTCAGCCAACCCAACAACTAGCAACAACTATGTACACCACTTCTTTAAACCATACCAAAAATAGCACTCCCAAAAATTTCCCACCAACATCGCGCTCACTCTACTTGCCGCTAACCGAGGAACCTAAAAGGATTGAAGGACGAGTGGAATGAGCAATTACAGCTTAGTGACTAGTATATATCTTCTAAGTAGATCGAGCAACTACTATGCATGTATACAAAGTAATACCAAAATTCATAATTCAAGCTCAATACATAAAATAAATATTGAATCATATAAGAATTATTTCTTATCATCAAGGCTTTATACCAATGTGAAAAACTTATTTAAACCACCATTACCATTCAAGTTTGATTGGTCAAGTCCATTGAATAATCTCCACCAAATATCACATATCATCAATGGTTCATCCATTGACTAATCAATTGCTCAATATCCTACCATGGTCACAACACAACACCTGGTGACAACCCCTTTGGCAAGGTCTCCTCCTACAAACTGGTGGCTCAACCTAGAATGATATCTTAAACTTGGTATGTATACTCCAAAACCCTTAATTGGGTTCACAGTCATATTAAGTATAAACAATCATCCTCAAATACCAGCAAAACCAATCTAAAAATCAATCTTATAAATCAAGCAAATAACTTTTCACAACATAGCTATCTGCCATTTTCGATCCATTTCTCCAATCATCATAAATATTTCCATAAACCAATCGCAAAGCAATTTTTCATATATATTACTCCACAAACTTGGTATAAGACGCTTTTGAAACATTCATAATCAACCATAGAATAGCAAATGCTCGATCCGGCTTTTATGCAATAACCATATATATATATATATATATATATATATATATATATATATATATATATATCCGTAACATTTTTGAAACATGAGTTTTACAAATTCAAAAAAGATATAGTACCACTTACCTCATTACCTACGACCAAATAATAAACGATACTTGTATCGTTGAACTTGCGGCCCTATCAAATAATCAAGGAATAATATTAAAATTAAATAAAAATCCACCTTAACCACGAAATGACTAAACTACGTCTTAATGCTAACAAAACGACTCCTACGCACTAACAAATCGCATATTCAAAGTGATTATTCAGACCATTTGCAACGCGGAGTTTGAGCGCAAAATTTGATTACCCCATAACTTTCTCCTTCAGATTTCGTTTCAAACGTAATTATAATTAGTAGAAAGCCCTTCAAACATACTGCAAGAATCCCAACTTGACCTTCCCAGAATCAAGCCAAAAAATGACAAAATACAGGCCCAAAACTGCTGGATGCGCACTGCTCATCGCGCATAATAAACTTCGAAATTTTGTTTCAGACAAACTATAAGCTCAAATCACGATCCATAGAATCCTACGGCTCCACAACACCCTAAACTATCATTTTTACAAAAATACGTGACTCAATAACTCAAAAATGGGACTTTGCCACTAGATTTTCCCAAAATTATGAATTTGAGTCTTAAACCTTGAAAATACTTCAATTAGACGAACGAGAGGTTTAAGCTCTTACCCAGCATTGCGTTACGGAGTCGAGTTGGCTTGGCGAGGTTCCAAAGACATGTATAAGAGAAACCCTTTTTCTCTTCTCCTTTCTTTCTCGGTGAGCTCTCTTTCCCAAGCGCTCCCTTTTTTCTTTAAATAGCTGAAGTTTTTTTTTTTTTGGACGAAAACAAAGAAAACATTATAGCTTCAGTAACTTACATCCAGCCTTTAAAGCGTCAACATACACAAGGTCTAGCAAAAGGAAAGGAGGAGATAAGTTCCGCTCTTGGGCCTGCATGGCCGAATGTGGGCTTTCGCGGCGGTCGGCCACAACATTAGCCTCACGCTTGCGTGCGCACGTTTAGGTTAGGGAAAAGAGGGAGAAAAGATGTCGCCTCCGCAAATAAGACGCGCGTCTCCCATGGCGGCGGATCCTCCCCTCGCATACGCCTGCCACAACGATGCCGCAGTCCGACTCCGAGGTCTATATGAGCCCGATGAAGCCCCCCGATGTAGCGGATGCTGAAGAGCAAGGGTTAGAGCCTGAAACTCCGCGATAAGAGGCGAAGCAAAAGGAAACGAGCAGAGTATATATCGTTAGTCGGCCATAGTGATCTCTACAAATAGATGCCATAGATCCATCTCGTGTCTCCCGGTTTGAACGAAGCATCAATATTGCATTTTAAGGTGCCCGGATCCGGTGGTTTCCAGAGCTGATGTGGGTGCGGTTTGCTGTAGGTCGAGACAGAGGGAGATCCGAGAACCCGAAAAGCTGCGTCTGCGATAAGGCATTCTCCATTGCTGAAGTATGGTCCTGACGTTGGCCACGAAGATAAAACCGTTTCGCATTTTCCAGATTTGCCATAGAACATTGGCAACAAAGTCCAGATCGTGTAAGCACCGAATACAAATGCTTCGTTAACCAAACTTCGAATCGAGTAATCGATGTAGAACTTACCGTATATTGATTTGAGGATGGTCCCATATGTCTTTAGTCCACGAACAAGATAGAAATAAGTGTTCTACGCTCTGGGGATGTTTTGTTTGCAAATCTGGCAAAATGGTTCGGCAATGATGTGTCTTCTCAACAGATTGTCGAAGTGGCGAGTGCATTTTGACAACCGACCATAGAAAGACACGCAGTTTAGGAGCGCCGCATAGCCCATACTTTCTTCCACAATAGCTTAGGATGCCGATAAGAAGTTGATGCGATACTATTGCCGTGTATTCTCGTCCATAGAAGACAGAGCATGATAATTGCTTTTCACCGTATGGCTGCCATCCTTTGTTGCCGTCCGCACAATTTTATCGGCAGCAATGTTCGGTCTAACTGGAATGGTTAGGGCCTCTGCGATTATACCGTCATCTAGAAAATTATTCATCACAGAAGTATTCCATCTATTGTGGATTGGATCAATGAGATCAGCCACCAATTTTGGTTCTTCTCTTGTCGCAGGTCCACCAAGAATGCCTCTTGGTAACCATCTATCCTCTCGAATTCTGATATTCCTTCCATTCCCCACTGACCATCTAACGTTTGGTAAAATTGCATCCCTACCCACAAGAATACTCTGCCATCCCCAAGAAGGTCGATGTCCTCTTGCCGCCACTTGGAAATCTGTAGAATGATAGTATAGCCCCTTAAAAATCTGACTCCATAAAGCTTGAGGTTGTTGCATCAATCTCCACGCTTGTTTGCCAAGCATAGCTCGGTTAAAGTCGATGAGATCACGAAAGCCAAGACCGCCATTTTCCTTACTCCTTTTCATAATATCCCATTTCTTACAAGTGTATCCCCGCTCTATTCTCGATCATTCTTCCACCAAAACGAGCAATGCTCGTTCTATTGTTTTACAAAGAGACAAAGGAGTTTGAAAATCGACATAGCATAGTGAGGGATTGCTTGGATAACAGATTTGATGAGAATTTCCTTACTTCCCTTTGAAATGAACTTTTCTTTCCATCCTTCTAACTTTACTTGTATTCTCCCCAAAAGCCAAGAGAACATTTCCTTTTTAGATCGACCCCAGTCTGACGGGATTCCCAAATACTTGCCATACCTTTGTAGCACCGGTACTCTGAACTCAGCCGACAAATTTTCCTGTAAACTCAAAGGGCAATTCTTGCTAAAAATAAGTCCCGATTTGTTTCTGTTCAATTCTTGTCCTGTAGCCATGCAATACTGATTTAAAATATTTGCTAGATTCTCGCATTCGTGAATAGTTGCATCTAGGAAAAATATGGCATCGTCCGCGAAAAGAGGTGGGATAAGGTTGGACACAACCTATTTAATTTAATGCCCTTTATGTGATCCATGTCGACTGCTTGAGTAATCAGAGTAGATAACACATTCACTAATAGAATGAATATGTATGGAGAAAGAGGGTCACCTTGTCTTAGGCCGCGAGTTGGATAGATGGAAGGAAGTAACTCGCCATTAATTCATACACCGTAGGATGCCGTAGTTATGCATTGGAGTATCAAGTGTACCCACCTTGGATGGAAACCCATTGTTAGGAGATAGTCATTAAGGAAGTCCCATTCTACTCTATCATAAGCTTTCTTCATATCAGTCTTCAGAATGACATTAAATTTTCTCAACCTCCTACGAATTCTGAACTGGTGAAGAACTTCTTGAACGACCGAATATTATCTTGAATCGCCTACCATTCACAAACGCCGACTGTCCATTGAAATCAAATTAGGTAACCAAGGTTTTAGGCGGTTAGCAAGTACCTTAGATATAACTTTATAAGCAAAGTTGCAAAGACTAATTGGTCCGTATTGATCTAGGCTTTCTGGGTGAGGTATCTTAGGAATCAAAACAATGATAGTCCTGTTCAAATCAGGGGCATCCTCCCCGTCCGAAAGAAATTTTTACAAGGTGAAAGAGATCGTCCTTAATTACCTCCCAATGAGTCTAGTAAAATAAGCCATTGAACCCGTCAGGGCCAGGAGCTTTAGTAGTGCCCAACTGAAAGGTAGCTTGTTGAGCCTCCTCTAACGATATCAAATCCAGTAGCCTGTCATTCATTTCTGTGGTGACAACCTGCGGACATTGAGCAAGTATAGGACCATAATCTCTATTTCCCACCGTCATATATAAATTAGAAAAGAAGGATGTTGTCATTTCTTTCAAAGTCTATGAATCACGGATCCATCGCTGGTGATCATCCTTCAACATGATAATACGATTTTTCTGCCTTCTCTGAAGAGTAGCAGCATGGAAAAACTTAGTATTCTTATCACCCCACCTTAACCATTGAATTCGCGACCGCATAGCCCAATATTGCTCTTCTTGGTGCCAAGTCCATCTTAGCTCCTCTTTAATCTGAATTACTTCATTGCTGTTGAAACTATGATACTGCTGGTTTATGAGATCCTGGAGACGTTGTTGTAATGTTGTGACTTTAAGATCAGCTCTAGTAAATTTGGACCGACTCCACTGTGTCAAAGCAAAAGAAACTTTTTTCAACTTAGGAGATATATCAAAACCTTGTACTATCACTGACTTCCGTGCTTCTAAATGATTCGTTGACAACTGCATCTTCATTCCAATAAGATTCAAAGATAAAGTTCTTCCTCTTCTACGATATTTTGCTAAGGTATTGATAATCAATGGGCTATGGTCAGAGCCCACTGCAGGTAATGCAAAGACCTCAGCATTAGGAAATAGTAGTCGCCAATCAAGTGTACAGATGGCCCTATCCAGTCTTTCCTTCACCAGATCATCGCCCTCCCTGTTATTCATCCAAGTGAACCAACAACCTTTGCTCTCTAGCTCCATTAGGGCACAATCATTTAGAACCTGCCTAAAAGATTGCATACGAAAACGATGAGGTGGCCTATTCCCAACCTTTTCCCATGGATAAAGTACTTCATTGAAATCACCGACACAGCATCCATGGAAGTACATTAGCCGAACTTATCCCTCTCAATTCAGCCCATACAAGTTGTCTAATTTGAAAATCAAAAGGAGCATGAATACAAGTAAGACGTATAGTGCGTTCTTCCTGCACTTCCCTATAAGTCATATCAATATAATCCTTGGTGGAAAGAAGTACTTCGATGGATACCTGATCATTCCAAAAGATTGCTAGACCTCCCGCCAGACCAGTAGGATTGATAACATGAGCATTATGAAAGTTTAAAGCTCGCTGGATACTAGTTAGCTTCTTTGCACCATTCTTTGTTTCCATTAAAAACTACATTGGGCTTTTCCTTGGCCGTCATGGCCTTTAGCGCTGAATTGTCGTGGGGTTGCCTGCACTCCATTGACAATTCCAACATATGAGTTTCATTTGTGAGGTGGTGGCTGTTGAGGGCCAGCCGCCATCGCCCATTGTCGAGCTTCTCCCATGTGAAGCACAGGTGTTTCCATCAAAGTAGCCTCATCTAGGTCAGTCAATAGAGAACCCTTTGAATCATATGGCATATAGTGTTTCTGTTTTTTTGCACCCCCTACTTTAGGTGTCAATCGTAAAGTGTTCATCTTCCTATGATACTTATTATCCATGGCAGGTGATTGAGCCCCCTTCATTTTAATTGATGCAGGGATTAACGCAGTATGAATAGGAGGTCCATCGAGAATTTTCACCTTTTTATGCGCCTGATCAGATCCTGTAACTTGCTGAGGTATTGGAGAAGGTGATGGATCTGATATTGCTGCAGCAGCAGTAGGTGGTGGAAGTAACAGAGGCACATGTTGAATCTATGATGGAGGTGTCTCAGGTATGGTCTCTTCATGCTAATCTTTTTGTAATCGGGGTGTATAAATGATTGCCAATAAGGGCTAGATTGTTTAACTTCAGCCTTAAGCCACTGTCCATAGACCATACTATCCCTTCTTTCATAGGGATCGTCGTACAAAGAGTTGGCATAATGACCTAACTTCCCGCAAGAATAACAAAAGTGGAGAGACGTTCATAGCGGAAATCAAGCCAAAGTAGCTTCCCATCCATACGAATCAGCTTTCCGATCGTAAGGGATCCCGCAACCGATGTTCAACCCTTGCACGAACTGGGTCCTAGGAGTTGTTCCTCTTTAAAATCAACTCGACTTCAAGTACTCGACCAATATCTTGCACAGCTTTTGCTATCAACTTCTCAGTCGTGCATTCCAATGGCATGCCGAAAATTTGTACCTTAAAGCACACTTTGAGAAATCATAAAAAATGTAGGGGAGTAGTTGGCTGCCAAGGCTTAAGGATAAAAGATGGCCCGAAAAAGCCAAGGACCTCCAGCCATTACACGATGTTTGTCAGCATCCAAATGAAATTTGACTATATAGAATCCATCTTCTCGCTGTGAAAAGTCTACTTGTTCAGTTCTCCAAGCCTTTTTATTGTGGTCTGGAAAGCGGGAAGTTTATGGATGGGTTTGACAGAATTCGTCCCACTAATTTTAAGCTACATTCTGCCAATTTTTCAGGAGGAAGTTCTTCATCCCAGACATCAATTTGCTTCTCAGTATTTAGTCTACCCAATCTGGAGCAAAGGGCAGCCAAGCGCACAGCATCGCTAAGCTCTTCCATCCCACAGCAAGAATAACAAGACAGGAGCTGTTTTTGGTCTAATGGAGAGTATCGAAGAGAGTAAGAAAAAGCCCCCGACACGATACATAAAAAGCGCTAGATTCTCGAAAGCCCACAAGCAGAATCGAAGGCTGAAGAAGCAGAGATGAATATTCGAAAAACAGAGGGCTTGAAACTAACCAAAAGCAATCCGACAGAAGTGGAAACGAAACTGAAACTCAGGACCCATCTTCATTTACAGAGATCGCGACCAGAAATGAATATTCAAGAACAGTGACCATCCTTTCGTAAAATCCATCCCATCGTCAGTTCCAAAGAAGTCCAAGTTCGCTCGAAGAAGGGGGGTTTAGTAATAGAAGAAGACAAGCCCATGGGTAAGAAAAAGATGAAAGCAGGTAGCAAAAAGGGTCGGGCTGATGAGGATTAGGGTTAGGATTTTAGCATCCATGGCTAGCAAAGGGGGTCTTCATTTCGAGAGAGATTTTTTCAGTTGAAGCATGTAAATAACTATAGAGATGAAAATAGCTGAAGTTCACTTTCCTTCTTTTGTTCACTTTTCAACT
>NC_052619.1:67642372-67720593 GCF_016545825.1 Eucalyptus grandis | reverse complement strand
CTGAAGCATCCGATAAAAACCGCCCACCAAAGCCGATATCATGTTTTCCGGGACCTCTAATAGCGAAATCCACACAAGTTAGTTGCTTACAGTTGATCCTCATCTAGACAACAATTTGGGGAAGCTTCAATTCATGTATGACCAAAGCGAGTAACCGAAAGTATATTCGCATGTGGCCATTGTATTGCAAGAATGTCGAGATCTGCATGTTATGATAATATTATGAGAAATAGCACGAAAACATCTTAATCTTTTTGCAACGCATTTGATTTGCATAATTTCCACAGAGCATATACCAAAGTATATTCACACGTCACATCCATAACACAAGAATTTCGATGGTTTATGAGTTGTGTGAGAGTTTCATTACGACATTATGAGAAATAGCGTGCCTGCCAAAGGTGGTTATACCCGCATTTTCCGGCCTCTGATAGTGAGATCCACCTGGATTAGTCGCTTAGAGTTGATCCTCATCTAGATGATAATTTGAGGAAGCTTCATGTCGACCCAAGCATAGCCAAGTATATTCAAATGTCGTGATCCTATCACAAGAATGTCGATGTTCGCATTTTATGACGACATTATGGAAAATAGCACGGAAACATCTTAATCTTTTGCAACACAGTTGATTTTGCATTATCTCCACAAAGCATGTAGCAAAGTATATTTGCATGTCGTCACCGTAACACAAAGAATTTCGATGGTTTACATGTCGCGTGAGAGTTTTCTGATGACATTATGAGATATAGCGGAAGCATCCGATAAAAGCCGCCCACCAAAGCCGATATCATGTTTTCCGACCTCTAATAGCGAAATCCACACAAGTTAGGGCCTGCATGGTTGGCACTTATTTCTGTTCCCAGGAAGAAATTTCTGTTCTTTTATTCCCAAACAAGGAACAAAACGCGTTTGTGTGCGTTTCTGCTCCTTTTTGTTCTTTTTGCTCCTAGGAACACAAAAAACAGAAACAGCAAACAAAAACTTTCTTGTTTCCTAACACAAATCGAAACACTTTTTTTTTTTTCTTTTTTCTCTTATTTTTGTTCTTCTTCTTTTGGCCGGTCGCCGGCTCTCGCCATGGCCGGCGACCGGCCGACGAGGGGCGGCGGCTCGCCAGCCACGGCGAGGCTCGCCGGCCCCGGCGAGGCGACGACGGCGAGGCCGACGCCGCCGTCCCCCCTGGCGAGGCCGAGGGTCGGCCTCGCCATGGCCGGGCGGCTCGAGCTCGCCCGGATCGAGCCGACCTCGCCCGGCGGGCGAGCCTCGGCCTCGCCGAGCCACCGCTGCGACGCCGACCTGGCGGTGGCTCGGGCGAGGCCGAGGCTCGCTGGCCGGCTGGCGAGGTCGGCTCGCCGGGATGGCGAGCTCGGCTCGCCCAGCCATGGCGAGGCCGACTCGCGCCGGCCCGCGAGCTCGATCTCGCCCGGATCCGGCGAGGCCGAGCTCGCCAAATGGGCCGGCGAGCCTCGGCCTGGGCGGTGGCCCTAGCGAGGCCGCGCCCGCCCGCCTCGCCGGGCGAGCTCGGCTCGCGGATCAAGGCGAGGCCGACCTCGCGCCGGCCCGGGCGAGCTCGATCTCGCCGCATCCGGCCTCGAGCTCGCCTGGCGGCGAGGCGAAGCCGCCTGGCCAGCCGACGAGCCTCGGCCTCGGCGGTGGCTCCGGCGAGGCCGTGCCTCGCCCGCCGCCGGGCGAGCTCGGCCCTCGGCGTGGGTCGCCGGCCAAGGCCTTGGCCGGCGACCGGCCAAAAGAAGAAAAAAATGAAAAAGAAAAAAAAAGAAAAAAAGGAAAATAAGAAAAAATAGAAAATAAAAGAAATAAAAAAATTATCCAAATTTACCAAACATGTTTCGTTTATTTTTATTCCCGGAACAAGTTTACCAAACGCGTATTTTTGTTCAAAATTGCTCCCTCGAACAAATACTTTTTTCTATTTCTCGTTCCCGAAACAATTTTTAAACAGAAACGTTACCAAACGCGCCCTTAGTTGCTATAACATCCTCATCTAGACAACAATTTGGGGAAGCTTCAATTCATGTATGACCAAAGCGAGTAACCGAGTATATTCGCATGTGGCCATTGTGTTTTATGATAATATTATGAGAAATAGCACGAAAACATCTTAATCTTTTGCAACGCATTTGATTTGCATAATTTCCACAGAGCATATACCAAAATATATTCACACGTCACATCCATAACACAAGAATTTCGATGGTTTATGAGTCGTGGTGAGAGTTTCATGACGACATTATGAGAAATAGCGCAGAAGCACCATAATCTTTTATGATGGATTTGATTTGCATTATTTCCTTATCATAATGTGGATAGGTGACGAAGCACGTGATGATCATGATTGTTGGGATGGCTATCATTCAGTTCTGTTGAGATTCTTGAGATAGGTATATTAACTTTGGTTTCCGTCTCGACAGACTAAAGGTAGGCCAAAAGAAAAAGCTGAGGTTGAAATGTACATGAGCTCTTTTTTGCCGTAGTGGTTATGAAAACATTTTCTTTTTCCCATCTCTGGGGAAAAACTAGTACATGGCTCATGCCACTTGTCAAGTCAGTTAAGGTTTCCTTATTCCTTTTCTGTTTTTTTTTCCTTGGCCCTCGCTCCTTGGTTGTCTGCCACCTTCTAGTCCTTTTTCTAGGAAGCAATTGGTTTGGATCTGTGTGCGCCAATGTTATTTATGAGAATGAAGTTCGAGTTGTGCGACTGAAAATTGTTAGCTTTATTAATGTTCACAAATTGTACCAGAGATAGAATCGTATGGGCGTTCGTGTTCGAGTCATACGACTAAAAATCGTTAGCTTTATCAATGTTCACGAACTACATCAGAGATAGAATCGTATGGGTGTTCATGTTCACTTTAGGTTGACGATCATGGGATATGAACTGGCTGGTCTGGTTCGGTTTCCGACACATTGAGCTTTAAGCAAACAAGCCTGGAAGGGGTTGCTTGGGCCAGCATGAGCCAGGCCCATGTTCATGGGACTGTGAACCGCTTTCCCACTCCTTACGAGTACAGTCGTAGCATTTTCATTGGGCTTAATTGAGGATCCAGCCCAGCCCACTGAAATTTGTATTTTGAGAAGAGACCGCATTATGTAGGTTTTGTTTTTGTCTTGTTGGGCTTAAATGAAGATTCAACCCAGCCCACTGAAATTTGCATCTTGAGAAGAGACTGCATAATGCAGGGTTTCTCTGACCTATTTTATGGTATTTGAGATCTCATCATTCATGAAGTTCAGACCCAACAAGTAGCAGGATTTCCTAATGCATAGAACCGTGTTATGTGAAGCCTAAGACCAGAGAAGCTCCTATCCTATAGTTTGTTCGTAAAACCCGAGCGCACTGGCAAAGTGGTAAAACACTTGGACCTAATGGTGCGTCTCGAGATCGATTTGCTTCACGGCCACCAACTCCTTGTGTCTGTCTAAGAGGCATAGATTTATGTGACTCTGTAATGACTTGATATGATCGGGATTAAAGGTAATTAACCATACCCAATGGAGGACTGGTCAGGCTGTGACTGGGAGGGACGGGCATTTCCACACCGAGCGAACTATGGATTGGTCGCCAATCAGCAATCGACGTGGTATAGGGTTAAACAGAGCATGCTTTTAAATAACTTGTATTTTTCCATGTGGTACTTTTTACACGCTCTGTTCTTTCCATTGACAATTTGAAGTGAGGGAGTGCAACCACATGTACTTTCCTTTGCAATAGAAAGTACTCGTCGTAATATCAAATTGGACTGACTTTCAATGTTTAAAGATTTCATTTATTCATCAGGTTCAGACCCAACAAATATCACGGTTCAATGAACAAATCATCCCATCCCCTCTGATCAGATCAAAGACAATCCAAAGATTTTGAGCAATGTTAGCAAACGTATTGACTTTCTATATTGGAAACGTATCAATCGCCGACGCCTTCATTTGGGATCGGAGAAGAAGTTGTTGATGGACGGCATGACCTGAGGGGGTCTATTGCGGACGAACCTCCTGACCACGTGCTGCGAGTACTTCTCGCCCTCTGCGAAGTTATCGAGCACCCCGGCGGCTCTCTTCTCTTTGGTAACTCTGGAAAGAACATAAGCGAAATCATCGTCGGCTTCACAATCATGAAATGTAGCGGCTCAATTCACAAAACGCTGTACACTAAGGGACGTAGATGTTTGCGAGCCAAAATTTTACCTGACTTCTGGATTAGTGCAGATGTTTCTAATGAGTTGCATCCCACAGATGCCGACCGCGACGCCGACCGCAGCAAAAAGAGGGAACACCTATTTTGCAATGATGAGAGGAGAGAGCCTGGGGTTAGTCCTCGGCAATGTCGCATTAACACATTCATGACAAACGACGCGTCAAGCAACAAGGTCCGGCTGATGACGTTGGACGATAAGGTAGTTTAGGTTTTTGCCCCGAACGACCCGAGGACGGGTACTGTAGATAGAGTACCAACTCTCCAGGGACGTGAGATCGCCCGCGATCTAACAAAGCATATTGATGTTCAAATCCCCACATTTGTTACGGCAAAACTGCTCATCAACATATTAATCTCCATGACTGAGACAGATTAAAGCTGTTGCAGCAAGATCTTGAAAGCTGCTCGGTATCTATATATTCGCACCAATGAACACTAATATTTCGCCAAATGCTCGGTTCTCTAGGTTCAAGTTATACTCTTCCAAACACCGTCTATTTGAATTGTCCTATAGGAAAGAAAGAACTAGCACAACAACCACCATCTACTAATTGCTTAACCTACAGATCCAGAGGCACAAAAAGCACGACTGCAACGTCACATACGGACTAACTAAACCAAACTCTTGAACTCCAAAATGAACTCCACAAAAACGAGTAGACAAAAACAGGGGACAGAATATGGGATGCACCTCGGGCCTAATCCATCTGTTAGCAGTTGAAGGAGCCATTGCCAGAGAGACTAGAGATTTGCTGGGAAAGGGAGAGAGAGGGACGAAGAAGCAAAGACCTATTTTCTCTCCTCCCCAAGCAAGGAAACTTGGAGAGTAAGGCAAGACAGAATCGCACCCCAAGATCCTCCTCCCCAGAGGAAAAAACAACGGAAAAGTCTCCCATCTTTATGGGGGCATCGGCGTTTATTAATAGCAAGAACAAGAAAAAGGAAGGAAGAACACCGATCGGTCAGAATTCGACTGCGACACGGGTCATCGATGTACAACCGTCGACCGTTGAGTCTGACCTTTGGATCGCGGACCGTGAGTTGGGTTCTCCGGGTTCCGGGTTGTCCTCCGAATATTCCGAGGGGCGATTTGCTGTTCGGGATTCGTGGAAGTGCGGCGTGCGGACCTAGAACAGCCTGTCTTGTCCCCTACGCATGCGCCATCCTCTCCAGCTCTCTCGGCATTGACGTTTCGGCGCCGGATCAATGAAGAAAGAATGGAATTAGAGTCATTCGATGTGGTTCAAACTTCTTCTTTTTTCTTTTTTGGTGTTGAAACAGATATATCATCTCATTAAACCCAACTCCATCTACAAGAACAAGGGGCATCAAAATATAAGATTTCCCAAAGAGAGGACGGGGGTTAGAAACCAGTTTAGAAGAAGGGTTTTTTTTCGTAGAGAGTCCTTTACAACCCAGTTTGCTAATCTATTTGAGTCACGGGGCTAGAGGATCAATGCTAGATTTTCAAAGTGATAAGTGGCTCAACGTCCCAAGGATAGAGATGAATCTTTTAGACAACGCTGTGTGCAGATGAAGAGGTATTTAATACTGGGACGTCGCACGTAATTCTTCATACTTCTTTAAAAATGAATTTAGTAAATTATGGTGATATAACTTTTTCTTTAGAAGGGCCAATCTTAAGATCGTCACACAGTGTTTTATACTATGTAACCATGCATGTGTCTCAGTGTCCGACCAAAAAAAAAAAAAGTGTCTCGGTGTGTTGCTGAGCTCAAGATCACTTGTGTATATGTAAAGTTCCATGTGTTAACTTGAAAAGAAAATCTCTTGCTATTTTTCAATTGAAATAACGACGTGAATGATGCTTGGACTTTTGCCTAATGTGTAATATGATTTCTGAACTTTTAATTTGTTTGACGTATTTATAAACTTAAGCCCAATATAATGTAATTATCATACTTTTAAATTGTTTAATGTAGTTCTTAGACTTTTGGTACATATTCAATTTAGTCTCTGAGTTATACCAAAATGTTCAATGTAATTCTTAGACTTTTGGTACATATTCGATTTAGTCTTTGAGTTGTACCAAGATGTTCAATGTTTCCCTTTTATTAATTTAAGTTCAACAACAACATTTTGAATGTTTTTATATATTCCATGGTCAAAATTGAACAATGTACCAAAAGTTCATAAATCATATTAAACAATTTAAAAGTATATAGATCACATTGCATATTGATTAAAATTTAGAATTCATATTAAACAAATAAAAAGTTTAAGAGTCATATTGTGCTATAATTCATGAACCATTTGTATCGTTTTCTCTTTTGAATTTGCCCTTTCTTTGTCCGAACAAATTATTTCCAAGACATTGCTCGTAAACCTAGCCTCAGACGCTGTGCTTACTTGCTCTTCCTCTCGGGGTCACCCTATGATGGAAAAGATCTATGCATTTAAAATTAAATCCCTAATGTGCGAAAATGAGGGACGGCCAGTCCAATCATAACCAATCCAGCGCTCAAGATCTTCCAATATCTCTCGTTAACATGACTTTTAGATAGATGCTTTCGAAAGATTAAAGAAAAGGAGCTATCCAAGCTCCATTTATTCAACGACGTGTCGTGCCACCTTCCCCCTCAGCCGCGATTCTCGCCGCTCAGCAATGCAGGCGTGAACACCCGCTGCTTCGCACGCCCGTTGCCCTTTTGCGCTCCCCTTCCTTTTTATACCTACGCCGGTCGTAGTCGTTGACTTTTGACCTTATTACGTTCTTTTTATATAATTTACTAATACACGCGCATGCGTGAAAGGTGTCGTGGTGTAGTTGGTTATCACGTCAGTCTAACACACTGAAGGTCTCCGGTTCGAACCCGGGCGACGCCACTTTTTTTTTTTGTCTCTTTTTTAAGTTTTCTTTTTCCGAATAATTTTGGACTGTAGGGCTGCAACGACAGTCAACCAGACAATTTGACTTCCCAACTAACTAAATTCATCATCCTCAGTGATTAAACAATTTACAAAATATTTAATTTCTGTCAAGATGGGATCTTGGATCTTGGCTATACTAACATCAAATTATAAAATTGACATGCTGAATAATAATGTAGCAAGTTGCCTATAGACATTTGAGTTGGTGGGCCACTTCCGACGCTTGATAATAATTTGACATTCCGTTTAGTATATGTTAAGTTTTGCTCCAAGTTGAGGTCACCCGCCCCTATCCAATAATTTAGACAAAGCTTAATGATCATGGTTCCTTATTTTAACGTCTTTGGTATCTTTTTGCCCAACCTCAAATTTCTCTCTATATATTTTTCTTTCTCGAGAAGAGGGAATGCTGTATCATTGCTTTACGTCCAAAGATTGCAGATGTTCGTTATTACTCCAGATGAAGCAATTGAAGGACTTAATTAAGTTCAACCATTTAGTATGATTTAGTAAACATGACATTTCTTTACTCGAATAAGGTAACAACTCCTCTGAACTTTCACCTTGTTTTTTTGTAAGGAAAGAAGAGGAATGGGGTTTGGCATGATTGGTCTCGTCCCAAGCCTGTAATTTTTTTTTATTAGGAGTCCTTTACAGGTTTTCATATAAGATCTCAATTCTATCCCATTGAACTTGTAGAGTGTCGGTCAAGCACCCGTAGCCTATGACGTTACTACTGTCATTAGCATTCTTGCGCTCACCAAAAGCTTCCTAAGAAAATGTTTTTGGAAATTCACAATTAGAGAAAGTGAACCATTTTTCTGATGTCTATTTGTACAGAAAACACGATGAAAAAGAGTTGGTTTAATGATATTTGTTGATAAGTGAAATCCACTAAAGGCAGCTCATATCGCAAAAAAAAAAAAAAAAAAAAAAAAAAGACCACAAAATGGAGTCGCACCCTTTTCGTATATTTTGTAATCTATCAAAGTAACGAGATTTTTTACAAAGAAATTAGGAAATAAATCGGAAATCACATTTGCAATATTTATATATGATTTTTTTTTTTTTGAATGTAGAGCTCAAGCATCAATAAAGTATATTCAAAAGATGGTAAAGAAGATCCGTAAACAGAAAAAAAAAAACTGATGAGATTTATCAAAAACACAGATATGATACAAAATAGAGAGAGAGGGATCTATTATTCTCACTTGGATGTGTTGTAAGAAATCACAATAAATCTTTCATTCTTGCTAGAAGGGGAAGTTGATACCCCCAATCTAAACTTGTTCTTTTTAGTCCATCTATTTTGGTCAATTGAGTAGCTTTCCCTCTATCAAACTCTGAAACGTTCTAAAATAATTTCTCAAAAAAAGGTTTTTTTTATCAAAAGAATAGACCTTAAATATATATTAAGCCATGTCAAAATTGCAAATCACAGCAATTACAATTAATAATCCTAAAATGAAAAATCAAGCTTGTAACGATGATTGCTACAAAAAAAAAATTATGAATTGCAATTTTTTTGGGGAGTTCACTAAATTATGTAACCTTCAAGAACTGAATAAATCTAAAAAATGTTCCAAAACTCTAGTAGAATTACGATAGTAACTTACACTTGCTAAATAATCTAAAGACCACAAAAGAAATAAAGTTATTTTAGTAAGTGAAACACTTCGGATTCTGATGGTGGAATTCTGCTATAAAATCTCAAGCACATCCCAAACTCATGGTATTAAAAAAATTGCCAAATCTTCAAATTTTTAGAACCTTTTTTTTTTTTTTTTCTAGAAACCGATCAAACTTATTTTTAGTAGGCACATGCAGACATGTGCCATTTCACCAGTAAACTAAAAATCAAGAAAAGATTAACATGGAATGACAACATTCTATAATAAATTTGAGAAAATCGCGAGAAAATGCAATAGAATCGAGAGATCCAATCCATTCACTAGAAAATGTAATATCGAGCAATTACCAAAAACATCGAGTTCCCATACGCGCGATCACACAAGACATATAGCAAAAATAAAGAAAAGAGATTATTTCCAAAAAAAAATAAATTGGATTTATACACGGCATCTAGAAAGAGGCCGACTCTTGGATACATTACCAAAGAAGAAATTCACTCGCAAGACCATCCGTATCCTGTAGAAGATTCTAGAACCAGGAGCTCGCGAAAGGTAGTTGCCAACTTGCTCATGTCTTGTCCGTCCGCCATCAACCTTTCATCGGCTTTTGACTTTTCCTCCTGACCAAAAAAACCCTAATTCAATTCAAAATTCTCCTCCGGCTGCTGGGTTTAGGTACTCAGGTACTCCTAAATTCGGCGGGCAATGCCTTAAGGGCCACAAGTTTTTCCTCAGTCTCGCACAAACAAAAAAAAATCCAATCGAGTAAATATTATCAAGGGCGATATATTATAGCACAAGTTTTTTTTTTTTTAACAACACATAAAATAATAGTAATTTTTGCGGGCATCTAATATAATAAAGAATAGATCAAAATTTACTTTGCGCTGGTGCAATATGCTCAGTCTTTTGTTCTTGAATTAATCACTTCTTAGATATGACTGTCGCTAAAAGCGACAAACGCGAAACAAATTTTGGTACGTAAGATCGATACAAATTGTTCACAATTTCTTAGAATTTCTAATATTTCTTTTATTTTTTGCAAAGGGGGAGGCAAAAAAAGAAAGAGAAGGAAATAATGTTAGACAAGCGGAACCATTGAAAACCTCCTACCGAAGCCCACTGGCTCTCAGATATGCTCCGAATATTCCCGCTCCTCGTTTTCCCCACGCTCGCTTCACGCGCGTGGCTCACAATCCTACCCTCCGCGCCGGCCTCCCTTTCGAATTCCCCGAGCTCGCGCGTGTCCGTGATGGGCACGACGTTCCGGAACCAGCGGGCAACAGAGTCCCGCTTTCAACTAAATCAGCGGCCCTAAGCGTCGTTCTTCGCTATCATCTTTTCTAGGGATTTCGTTTCGCCCAAGGCAGGGAGAAAAAGAGACGGCTGACTCGTCGACTCACGTGACCCGGCCCGAGCGAACTCACCGTTCTGACTCGCTTATTTAAAGCCCCTTACTGTCCCTGACCCTATTGTCTCAAACCACTCAACTCACTCTCATCTCTACACTGCTTTTTCTCGTCTTCTCTCGCTAGCCATTTCCAGAACCCTCGTCGCGCGTCGCTTGCCATGGGTACGGTCTCTCTCTCTCTCTCTCTCGCTCTAGTTTTCGATCGATCGCGAGTTTCCGCTCCTTCGATTTGGTCCGATGCTGATGCGTTTTGTCTGGATCTGTGTTTCGCAGGGAAGGTCAAGATCGGAATCAACGGTCAGTAACAGTCGCTCGATCTCGATCTCGATCTCGATTCGCCCCGTCCGCTTTAGGGATCGACCGGAGATCTCCATTTTCGCGGCTAATCTGGTGCTGATTTGTCGTTTACTTTTTTACCTTGTTCCAGGTTTCGGAAGGATCGGTCGGTTGGTCGCTAGGGTCGCGCTCCAGAGGGACGATGTCGAGCTCGTCGCCGTCAACGACCCCTTCATCACCACCGACTACATGGTACGTCCCCCCTTCTTCCCCCGATCCGATTGCGCCTTTTTCTTTTGGCGTCGAACCGATTCGTTGACTTTTTTTTGCGGGACGCGGCGAATGCGCAGACGTATATGTTCAAGTACGACAGTGTCCACGGACAGTGGAAGCACCACGAGCTCAAGGTCAAGGACACCAAGACGCTTCTCTTCGGCGAGAAGGAGGTCTCCGTTTTCGGCATCAGGTTGGTTTAGCCGTTTCTCGCCCTTCTTTCTCTCTTTCCGCTCGATCTTGTTCCGAATTTGTACTCTTAAGAGACGGCGTGAGATGGGATCTGGTGCGATGATTCGTAAAAATAATGTGCAGGAACCCCGAGGAGATCCCGTGGGGCGAGACTGGAGCTGAGTTCATCGTGGAATCTACCGGTGTCTTCACCGACAAGGACAAGGCCGCTGCTCACTTGAAGGTTCGTTTGTCTACATGCCCTTCTGTTCCGTTTATTTATGCCTCGTATCCGAGACGGATGAAAGATCGATTGGATTGACTTCCTTTGCCCGTCGTTCTAGTTGGTATACCGTTAGATCTAGGGAAGATTCTCGTGATTCGTCGGAAAGCGACTTGATCCTTGATTGCTGACGTGGTATTTCCGAATGATAGTCGGTCCTTAAGATTCCATTATGTGGGGTAGTGAAAACGCGTTGTGTCGTGTGAGATGATTGACGAGGTATATTATCTGTTTATAGGGTGGTGCTAAGAAGGTTGTCATCTCCGCGCCTAGCAAAGATGCGCCCATGTTTGTTGTGGGTGTGAACGAGAAGGAGTACAAGCCGGAGCTCAACATTGTATCCAACGCCAGTTGCACTACCAACTGTCTCGCACCTCTTGCCAAGGTATGAAACATGACTGATTGTTTTTTTTAAGCATTCTTAATCGTTCCTGGGCAATGTGAAATTTGTTTGTGAACTGACCTTATCCTTGCAAATTTCAGGTCATCAATGACAGGTTTGGCATTGTTGAGGGACTTATGACCACTGTCCACTCCATTACTGGTGAACTGTTTGCCCTTTTACTCTTCTGAAGTCATTCAGTCCATCTAATCTAAGTATAAATCTGACATTGGTTGCTATCTCTTTTGTGATACAGCCACCCAGAAGACTGTTGATGGCCCATCGATGAAGGACTGGAGAGGTGGAAGGGCTGCTTCCTTCAACATCATTCCCAGCAGCACCGGCGCCGCAAAGGTACCTTGAACTGTAAAGTTTCCTGATTACTGTTGTATTGTGATAGTGAATGCGCTCATTTTCATTTATTCTGGGATTGTTTGCTGTGGCGACATATTTTTGCATTATCTGGTGGAATTTTTGGCTATGAAATTCATTATCTTGTGTGTTGTTGTGCTTTGCGAAGCCCGAGTTGAATTTGCTAAGCATGTATTTGGTGCTTATAGGCTGTGGGAAAGGTGCTCCCAGTCCTCAATGGTAAGCTCACTGGAATGTCCTTCCGTGTTCCTACTGTTGATGTGTCAGTTGTGGATCTCACCGTCAGGCTTGAGAAGGCGGCAACTTATGATGAGATCAAAGCTGCCATTAAGTAAGTTTTAAATAGTCTTTGGGGTTGTCTATTTAGGAAGATAATTTGTCTCACAAGTGCTATTTAAGTCTACAATATATTTACTTGCTACTCGCCTATTCTCATTAAATTTATTGGCCTTTCTTAGGGAGGAGTCCGAGGGCAAACTGAAGGGCATTTTGGGTTACACTGAAGAAGATGTGGTGTCCACAGACTTTGTTGGTGACAGCAGGTACGGTGTATTCTGAATATAATTAACCATAACCTTATATACCTTTTTTATTTATTTATGGTTGCAGATTGTTGTTGGAAGCAGAAGGATTCAATATTTATAGCCTATTCATTGTCCTTACTGGGATTTTTTAATAATACGATCCGTTTCTGCTTATGTTCCTGAACTATAATCTCTTAGTGTATTTTTGATGGACAATGACGCTTAGTCTATGTTTAAGCAAAGTTTGATGGCGGTTTCCTTGGTATTTTTATGTAGGTCGAGCATTTTCGATGCCAAGGCTGGAATTGCTCTGAGCAAGAACTTTGTGAAGCTGGTCTCATGGTACGACAATGAGTGGGGCTACAGGTAAATGTTCTTCTCCCCCTTGCAATTGCTTTCACTTTGCCATTGTTGCCAAAGCAAGGCTTTCCTGCCCAAATTAAATCTTGTGGTGTTAATGGATGCATATTTGTAAAGGAACACTTGCCAATTGATATATATTTTCTGTTTTTGCAGTTCCCGTGTTGTTGACTTGATTGTCCACATGGCGTCCTGCGCTTGAATGGGAAATCCGTCTTATGATTAATCGAGGCCTTTTTGTTTGTGTTCGGGATTACTTATATCCTCAACCATCGTTGTTGTTGCGAGCGTCTGCTCATATGCTTTCGTTTAGGGTGTTTCGGCGTTTAAGCCCATGGTATTCGAGTGTCCTCGATCTTAGATGTTTGGTGCAATAAAAGAGACACGAATTGCCAACATCCTTTTTTATGGTATCCTCTTGCATGCTGAGGCTTTGCAATACTTAAATGGGATCTTTTACTATGTACTCTCCTTTTCATTTCACTACAGCTTTTCATCAACTGACGGGATAAGAAATTGGGCTGGACGGATGGATGTGTTAATTAAGTCATTCGTCTTCTATGGTTGTTCTAACTTCTTAAAACATTGGATTTAAGACATAGTGATCGATCAATTTGTAAGGGTAACACTTATCTTTACCAGGTCCCTTCCCACGAATTGTATGCCTGAGCCCATTTATACAGTAAGGTTTTGGATTAGCAATTCCTCGGGGACCAAGGAGCATCATTCGTCATTCATATGTACCAATAGTAACATGCGTCTCTTATTTTTTGTGGAATATGGAAGGGACTGCATAAGTTGTTAGTTGTATCCTCGGGGACCAAGGAGCATCATTCGTCATGCATATGTACCAATACTTAAATGGGATCTTCACACGCAAATTGCAAATTATATATCTGGTAGCAGATTTGATCCGTTAATAACTGGGGAGTTTGTGGAGCACATGTTGGTTTGTCGGCGTTTGTCACAATTTTTTAGGGCAACCATTCATTATTTCATGCGATGTAATGATTCAAACAGTGTCTTGCCCAACTCTTGCAACCATTGCCATCGACTGGGCTGTTGGCAGTTGGCAATTGAAGCATTGCCTTGGTCCCCAACGGATGATCTGCCGCCACTAGCATCACCGTCGTAGATCTGGTTGATAATCGCCATCATAATTATCGTTTGGTGGCAACAAACCATCGCACAATTGCGAATGCCTCACCTTAAGCACCAGCGATGCAGCGACTGATGGCTAGTCACATCTAACCACTTTAGTTGCAGTCCTTGTGCTCACTGAGAAAAATATTAGGTGAGATGGTTTTGTCCAGTTCTCTCTCTTTGTTACTTCTCCGTTTACGGTCTCCCTTTGCTGAGAAACAAAAGGAGTCTCAGCTCCCTCTTATCTCTCTCACCCTCCCTGTTCATGAGTTCACTTCAGAAAAAAAAAAGGCGCCTATGCTCTCTTCCTCCCTTTTCATGAGTTCACTCCCTCGTTTAATTTTCTCGGTCTTGAAGAGAGGCGTTTCTTAAAATTTTCAAGAAAATGAGGAGAGACTCTTAGAAAATTAAAAGAGGGAGTGAACTCGTGAAGAGGGAGGGAGGGAGTGGGGATACATATTGGGTCGTTTGGCAATGTTTCAATTTCTTTGTTTTTTCTATTCTCTTGTTTTCTGAAACAAAAAAAAAGAAGAAGATCCGTTTGGTAACATTAATTAATTTTTCTATTTTTTAGAATAGAAAAGTGATTGAGAATAGATTTGGACAGAAATAAGAAGTAGAAAAAAATAATTTCTTATTTTCGAAACAATTTTTAGAAATAACTTATTTTTCATTTTCTTCATCTTTGTTGTTGCTGGCCCCCTCCTATTTGATCACTGCACTTGTTGCCGCTAGCCAACCTTCATTGCCGACTGTCACCAACAACTGCCATCGATGATGATCGGCAAGGAAGAATAAGAAAAAAATCTTGAAAATTATTAAAAAATTATTAAAAAATTCTATATTACAAAAAAAATTGTGAATCGTACTAAACATATATAAATATATATAATTAATAAATGTATTTTTTTACTCATATTTTATTTCGAGATATTGAAATAGAAAAATACTCTTTCTAAAAAAAATTATTCTCTAAAATAGAAGCAAAGAAATTACTTTTTGGAATAGAAGCATTACGAAATGGGTCTTTTTATTTCTAAGTACGTAAATGTAGAAGTAACCGAGAGAGAGAAGATCTGGACTCTGAAAACTGTCTGGATACGTGTTGCACACTGAATTGAGTGACTGTTTGCTACCTTAACGAGACAATCTCACCGAACATTTTCTCATATGCACTCCCCACGGTGGGCTTGATTAGACTCGTGAGTTTGTATCCATCATTGTTAAGCCGAAAAGAGGACTACGGGAGGGCTTTTCAGTCGCTGCCGGAGCGATTTGATCACAGAGTTGGGGGGGGAGGAGAAAATAAATCAATGCTCGAGGAAAAAGTGTTCCGAAAGCATTGCTCGAATAGGTTATTTTTACTTGAATTAATTTTAAACATATTTCTACAATTGTATGGGAAAGTTCATTGTTGCAGATTGTCGTAAAGAAAATTTAAACGATCTGCCTATCAGCCAACGAAAGAATGATCCACAAACAAAGGACAAATGAAAACTCCCTGATTTTCATGACCTCCTCACGACAAACTGAAATCTTATGTCAAATTTAATCAGACGATAATTTCAATCACGTAAGCTGCAATTGATGCGTAAGCTTACTATGATTAATGTGAGGATGAACTGTTAATTATTTAATTTCAATAAAAGGAAGACTTCAATGAATATAAAATTTATGCAAATGAAAAGCCTGATTCCCAATAATTAGAAAACGAATATAGGGTCCAAATCGAGTACTAAAATCTTCTTGCCCAAAAGCAAAAATTGCATTTTGTATAGTACGGGTAAAAGTAAATTTCACGAAAAGGAGAAGAGAGTATAAAATGCCCGCGACATAAACCTTAAAATCCCGCGCCTCCGGTGTTCCTCAGACCGTTCGTGTCCGTCCAGTCTCGCCCTTCTCTCATGAGCTTCTTCTCTTCTCGAGCCACCGCCCGGCGCCCCCGCATCTCCGGCTTCCCGTCGACCCGCCGCCGGGCCGCTGCCAATCTCTCCTCCTCCGCCGTCCGCCTGGCCGGCGACCGGCCGTCCGACTTCGCGATCGTCGTGTCCCGAGTCCGCGCCGGGAGCAGCGAGCACGAGGTCCTCCGCTCCCTCGAGTTCGACCCCTCCTGCGCCTCCGTCGAGGTCACCCACGGCCTCGTCGAGCGGCTGCTCGACCGGTTCCGGGACGACTGGAAGGCCGCCCTCGGCGTGTTCCGATGGGCCGGGCGGCGCGTCGAGGCCGGCCGCGTCTCGCCGGAGGCGTGCGACGCGATCGTCGACATCCTTGGGAAGAGCCGGCGGATGGATAGGATGAGGGAGGTCCTGGAGGAGATGAACCGGAGCAAGCTCGTGAGGCTCGGCACGGTGGGGAAGGTGATGCGGAGGTATGCCGGCGCGGGGCTGTGGGAAGAGGCGGTCGAGGTGTTCGATGAATTGGGGGACTTCGGTTTGGAGAGGAACACCGAGTCGATGAACTTGCTGCTGGACACGCTTTGCAAGGAGCGTCGAGTCGAGCAGGCGCGCGCGATTATGCTGCAGCTCAAGCCTCACGTTTTGCCCGATGCGCACACGTTCAATATCCTGATCTTCGGTTGGTGCAAGATTAATCGAGTCGACGAGGCGCAGTGGACTATCCAGGAAATGAAGGGCCACGGGGTTCGGCCCTGTGTCATTAGCTACTCGACGATCGTGCAGTTCTATTGCCGTCAGGGCAATTTCAATAAGGTCTATCAACTGTTCGACGAAATGCGGGATGGGGGGTGCCCGCCGAATGTGGTCACTTACACCACGGTCATGCATTATTTGGCGAAGTCGGAGGAGTTCGATGAAGCGCTACAGTTGGCTGAGAGGATGAAATTGGATGGGTGCGAGCCGGATACGCCCTTCTACAATTGCTTGATCCATGTGCTCGCGAGAGCTGGGCGAGTTCATGATGCGGTCGATGTTTTTGAGGTGGAGATGCCTGCTCGTTGTGTGAGACCAAACACGCCTACCTACAATACCGTGATTTCAATGTTCTGTCACCACGGTCAAGTTCAGAAGGCGATGGATCTCCTCCAAGAAATGGAAGAGTCAAATTTTGCGACACCTGATGTTCAGACTTACTATCCCTTGCTGAAGTCTTGCTTTAAATCTGGAAAAACTGATAGCTTTTTGAGCAGATTGTTGGATGACATGGTCAACAAGCATCACCTCAGTTTGGATGTCTCAGCATACACACTTCTAATTCATGGGTTATGCAGAGCGGACAAAGCTGATTGGGCTTACCTTCTGTTTGACGAGATGGTTGGTCAAGAAATAACTCCAAGGTTTCAGACATGTCGTTTGATGCTGGATGAAGTGAGACAGAAGAACATGTATGATGCCGCTGAGAGGATTGAGGATTTCATGAAGAAATTATGAGCACAAGGTAAAATCTGTATAAGCTGTCATCTAGTTTGATATGGCCTGGATGTTACAATGAACAAGTAGCTGCAGCCCTCAATATTTGTGATCCTGCTTGTTTGAATAATTGCCATTACTCTGAAGCTTCAAAATGGACAATGTTGGTGAATCATGAATTAGAGTCCAGCACATTATTGAAAGCAAGGGTCCAGCTTGGTGAGATGACAAGTGCTTTTTAGTGCGTAAGATGGTTGGATGGACTTTGGTTTGGACTAAAGCAGTCTGAAATCCACGAATGCACTCAAGGAAGGTTTCTGAAATATGCACTGCAAATTCAAAATATGGGAAGTGTGAATATCCTTGTTACACATCTTCAAGGTGTTGGAATGGTTCGTGTGTGAAAGTCCATGGTCTCTTTTATTACGATCTAAAGGCATCATGTCTACTTACTGGAAGCTTGAGTCCTCCATGAATACTAAGTATATGTAGTTAGAGTCCCAACTATATCTATAGAAAACCTTGGTCGATATGTTAATCAGACAGAGCTCTCCTTTTGTGTTCATAGAGTGGTTGTTTCTGTCACTGATGTGAATCTAACTTAAAGAGCATCTTTGGAGCTTCATTTGCGTCCTTCTTTCTTCCTTATAAGATTGTAGAAAGAGGCCAACAAGGTCATCTTTGTGAATTTCAAATTTGTTGCAGCCTAGAAGCAAAGAGAGTTTGAGTTAAATGACTGACAATTGCCTTAATCAGCTTGAATCAAGGAAATTCCCTTGCCTATTGTTGCTTTACTGGCTAGTGAATCCAACCACTTATGGATGCGATTTTTATTTTTATAGATTTGAATGCCAAAATGATGTGCCACAGTAGAACGGTGTAGATAGACATTATTGGATTTTGCTTCAAATCTTAAAAGTAGGATTCATGTGGAGAATGTTGCCAGTGCCGGTGGCAGGATATGAATTTCTAATCGATGTAAAAGCATTTATCACTTCAGTTATTTTGATCCCAACTTCTCTATGCTCTCTTCATGTCTTCCCCATTGGTCAACACGCACACCCTGCTTGACTGATGAACGTGCTCTTTCTATAATGCTGACAACCTGATTTCCCCCTAACGAGATTGCCTTCTGTTGCAGCAGGTGCTGGAAGCCTTATTTTGATGCTTACATTGTTAACCAGAAAGTTGCTCAACCGTCGCAGGCTGTTAAGACAGCATAGGACAACTGCGGCTGGTGGTGGATGATGAACAGCCAGAGGCCAGAATCGACATCTGCCTACAGCAACGAAAATCCATTGTAAATGGAGTTTCCGGCAAAGTGAGCGCTACAAATGACAACACCGTTTGCTTGCCATCTCATCTTTTGCCAAGGAATTCACCGAAAGCCTTGAATGAAGGGGATTGCAACGGACGCCTGATGCGACTTCATGCCGTGCAAGTGCTTGGAGAAGACAAACACAAGGGACTCAAATAGTCGTCCAGCGAAGAAATAGTGTAGATGTGATAAGATTTTAGAGCCAAGAGAAAGTGTATTGTGTCGTTCGTATCACGTGAGACAATGATGGAATATTTTCACTTGATATTAGATGATTAATTGACATGTCTTTTTGGACCAAATGAAAATGCTTAATTGGTGTAATGGTGGAACAATAGTCGACTGTTGAGCTGTAGCCTCAATGAGGATCTTGGCGACAAGATAGGAAGTGCTTTTGTACTAATTAAATCAAAGATTTGATTATCATTGTCATTAACATTTGCTTTAGTCAAATCGAAGTTCTAAGATAAGGAGGCAGACCATTTTAAGATGGGTTAAATTATTTGTGATGCATTTTGTCCGGACGCATATTTTGTATGAATTTTGACATTAAATGGACCCTGTCTATTGAATTACCAAAGCTCCTTTTCAATGTGACTCCAAGCAAGCGGAACGAAGAAACTCTGCATGGGTGGACGGATGGGAACCTCGCCATAAGTTGGATTTGAATCGTTTTCTCTTCTTCCACTGCGACTCTCACGGTCCCCGTGCCGCCACTACGCCGTGTTGTCGGTCAATTTGCTACTTGCTCAAGTGAAAGATTGGACAAGATCATGAATGAATGATTTATAGTCGGCCACGTCGTTGTGGTCGGTAAAACATGGAACTACTTTAGGAGAAAATATTAGCGAACGAAAAAGAGAGAGAAAATAAAGGGCCAAAAATTCAATTTAATAAACTAAATAAGAAAGAACAAAAGAAATTAATATTAAAAAAACAGAGAAAAAGAAAGGGAGAGAGAAGGAGAGAAGAAGACCACATCGTTCCCATTTGCGAAATGGACATGAGGGCAAGTGCGCCCTGTTACTCTCACACCTTACCTTTTTTGGCACCGTTGATTACCTCCCACATCCCCGCACACCCATCCACCTACATCGCCAAATAATTCAAATTCGGCCCCCATATTTACCCGAAATTTGCGATCATCACCACCTCCTTCACATGAATTTACAGTACAACATCGCGCGACCATACACCTAATCAACCGCACGCGCGATCAGATTTAGCACGACACTTTTTCTTCAGAGGTCGCGAGAAAGCCCGTGATGCTCAGTGTTCGGTAATTAGTCGGGTAGACCGATCACGCGATGTTTTGAGCTTGCAAATAAAAGTTTCAGGTTCCTGAGCATACAGAGTAAAAGCTAAGTTTTAAAAATTAGGAAATTTTTTTCGATGGGCAAGTTTCAAGATTTCTGAAACTTGGACAGAACCTGGAATCGTCTATCCCTACGAAAAATGTGTGCATTGAGTGAAGCGTATTGAGTGAAGCCATGATCATTAAGTTTTCTTTTCTAAATGCTAGACCAGCCAAAACTAGAAAAAGAAACTAACCGCTATCGCTATAATCACAAAGATGGAATGCCTCATTCAATTATTGAGTTTGTCCAAGACCTATAAAAGTTGGAAAACCACCTCTTAAACGGGCTAATTCCTTGAAAACCTCTAAATTTTAGGTCTAATCTCAAATTTGCTCCAAACTTTATTTAGCTCCGTTCGTTTCACTAAAATATCACAAGTTCCTGGAAAACATTTTTCCTGAAGTCATTTTCCGGAAAATGACTCTATTTTCCTGTGTTCTACTAAACTCTAAAATTTGAGTGGAAAATATTTTCCACTGTTCGTTAGCTAAAACATTTTCTTGGAAAAATTATCAAAAATTGAATTTTAATATTTTTAATTGACTAAAAATTTATTTTATTTATTTATATTTTTTAGAAAATGATTTTTTTAATTATTTATATTTTTTAAAATAGAAATTTTTCTTTTTTCTTTTTTTCTTTTCTTTTCCTTCCTCCTTCCTCCTCCTTCTTCCTCCCGAGCGGCTTCGTCCGCCGTCGCCTCCTTCCTCCTCCTTCTTCCTCCTCCTTCCGCCGCCGCCACCTCCTTCCTTGCCGACGATGGCCGGCGCTGCGGCCGACCAAGACCCGGTGGCCAAATCGCGAGCTCGAGGCTCGGCCGATGTCACCCGAGCTCGCCGGATTCGCCGACAGCTCGAGCTCACCCGGATCGGGAGCTCGAGCTCGCCGCTAGATCCGGCGAGCCGCGAGCTCCGCCGCGATCCGGCGAGCTCGAGGCTCGGCCGATCTCACCGAGCGCCGGATGGGCGACAGCTCGAGCTCGCCCGGATCGGGAGCCCGAGCTCTGCCGCTAGATCCGGCAAGCCGCGAGCTCCGCCGCCGGATCCGACGAGCTCACGGCTCGCGGCTGCACGACGAGCGGCCTGGACGACGGGCCCCGCGAGCCTCCCTAAGCGCCGCGGTGCTCCTCTTGAGCCGGATCCTCCCGAGCGGCTTCAAGCCGCCGGGAAGCGGAGCGCCGCGACGGCGGCGACGCCCGGCCGGAGCAAAGCGGGCAAGAGCGGCCGAGGAGGGCGGAGGCGATCCCTTCTCCGACGTTGTCGGGGCTTACCATCACAAAGAGAGCAAGAAAGAGAGAGAGAGAGAGAGAACAAGAACTAATGAAGGAAGGAGAAAGTAGCGGAAGCGCGAGAGCTCGCGCGAGTTTGAAAATGATTTCCTCTTTTTGAAAAGAGGAAATCATTTTCCACGATTTCATGAGGGATTTTCCGTTGACCGGAAAATATTTTCCGTTGACCGTGCATTTTCCGCCATCCGAACACCGGAAATTTCGAAAATATTTTCCCTGGAAGTTATTTTCCGCGAAACGAACGGAGCCTTAGTCTTAGAAAAGACCCTAAACTTTAGGTCTAATTTCAAATTTGTGCCAAATTTTTTCCTTAGAAAATACTCGAAACTTTAAGTTTAATCCCAAATTTACTTTGAACTTTTCTTTGTCTTAGAAAAAAATCTCAAACTTTAGGTCCAATACCAAATTTATCCCAATATTTTTTTTGGTCGAAAAGAAAATCATCAATTTTTACTCTAATCCTAAATTTACCCTATTTGTGCGAAGTTAGTCCTAAACCTTTTTTTAGTGCCAATTAAATTTAAATCTTTTTACATTGTGCCAATTTAGTCCTTTCCTACCAATTTTGGCCGGATTTTGCCGACTGGACGCCAACCGTCGACGTGATCCGATTGACGCTAACGTGGACAACTTTTAATAATATTTTAATATTTTTATTTTTATTTTATTTTTTATTTGTTTCTTTTTCCATCTCCTCCTTCTTTGTCTAGCTGGTCACCGAACCTCGGTGATCGGAGGCGATGGCCAACGAGGCTGACCTCGACCTCGTCGGCCACCTTGCCAGTGGTCGTGAGGGCAAGCCTTGCTCGCTGGGTGTGAGGCTGCCCTCGAGGCCGTGGCGACGAGGCTCACCCTCGCCGAATGGGTGAGGGTCGAGCCTCACCAATGGCCAACGAGCAAGCCCCGCTAGCCCGGGCGAAGCCAGCTTGAGGCTTACCCGCCGGCCATGGGCGAGCCTCGTCGCCCGGCCTCAAGGGCGGCCCTCGCGCCGGGCGGGCAAGGCTCGCCCTCATAGCCACCGGCGAGGTGGTCGGCAAGGTCGACCTCGACTTCTCTCGGCCATCACCTCGGCCGGTCGCCGAGGTCTAGCGACCGGTTGGGCGAAGAAGGAGGAGAAGGAAAAAAAGAAAAAGAAAAAAGAAAAAGAAAAAGAAATAAAAATATTAAAATATTAAAATATTATTAAAAGTTGTTCACGTTAGCGCCAATCAGTCACGTCAACCAACCGGCGTCCAATCAGCAAAATTTTGCCAAAATTGGCCGCAAAAGGACTGAATTGGCACAACGTAAAAGGTTTAAGACTTAATTGGCACCAAAAGAAGGTTTAGAACTAAATTGACACAAATGCAAAAGGTTTATGACTTTTTTTTTAACACTTTTCCCTATTAGCCCTCTATCCCTAATTTTTATATCCTAAAGCAGTTTTATTTTTAAGATAACTTTCCATGTCGCATTGCCAATACGTATTTATTATTGACGTGGAAATGCCAATTAAGTTGGGATTGGATCACAGGTAGAGTTTAGAATAGATTAAAAGTTGGTAATTTTTTTTAGACAAAACAAAAATCAGGGCAAATTTGGGACTACATCTAAAGTTTAGAGTTATTTCTGAAACAAAAGAAAAGTTAAAGGTAGATTTGGAAATAAACCTAAAGTTTGGGTTTTTTTTAGATAAAAGAAGTTTGGGATAGATTTGGGATTGAATCTAAAATTTGGGGTTATTTAGGAATTCACCCTCTCTTAAACAAGACACTATGGTCAGAGGAAAAAAAAAAGACTATGGGCTGTTATCATTTCTGTTGGTAAGGCTACATTGCTTGCAGTTTTACTTTTATTTTTTAAATATGGTTCTATCCTATTCCGATTTACTAACCACCGTGTATGTTCTGTGTTGCGTATGGATTTCGGAATCCTACTCACTCATTCACGCATGTCTAGTCTCTACGCCCTTTGCCACTGGGCGTGGCATAATTTTTCTTTTCTTCTATTTCTTTATTCCTTCGCCACAAGATGTTCTTCGTATGTACTGGTTGCTTGTCGTCAACTATAAAGGCAGAGGATGTCTTCATCTTGATCAAATATGTGCCTACAACAATGTTGATCAAATGTCCATGTTGATAATAAACGATCAGTACTGGTATCTCCTCCTAACTTGCCACCCATATCTGCATGACGATGTGTAGAGAATTTTTGCTTTTTATCTACAATGCGAGAGCAATTCGGCATGTTTTTCAAGTGTTTCCTCCCTGCAGAAGTAGCATTAGCAACTTGGATACTTACTCAGCTCCATAGTGAATGCATTTTACCTTATATGTTTTTCCTTTTTTTTGGTCTCCTCATCTATGACTCTCAAAAAATGATTCCAGACATCGGATGCATATTGCTTTTTATGAGGAGGAAGACTAGAACTAGGTACCTTGTTTACCTTGTTTGTCCCGCTCGCAGATGGCTTTTTTTCACTTTCATGACTTGACAATTCCAATTCTATGATCGGACTCATCTCATCACATCCCTCTAGTTTAATTGATGTGTTGTTCTTGATACATCTAATTCACATATATATAACAATAGTAGAATATTATCATAAATTTCAAAATAAAGATTAAACATTCATATGTTTCCAATTCTTGATTTCCAATTTGATTCTTACCCAAATACTTGAATTGAATCGCATATTACCAATTCCACTTTTTGTGGAATCAGGAACGAGGAACCATATCGATAGTCATGGGAACTTGAAACTTGACTGGTCCTATCACCAATTTGGTACTATTTCTAATTCTACCATGGACCCATGCTTACTGTCGCATCTTAACCCATTAGGGGAGAGAGAGTTAGATTTAGGGGTTTTGTCAACTTCAAGTCGACGGCTTTTTATTAACTCGAGCTATCCCAAGCTTATATCTCGCACTACGTCAAACGTTCACATTTTTAATCAATTAAGCCTATGCGAATTTTAATTAAGAAGTTGCCACTAGCTCTTTTAGAGTCGACTAGAAGCCCAATAAGATACGAGAAAATATCTTACTATTTACGCAACAGAAATTCTAAACTCGAGAACTTTAATTATGTTAACCCTAAAGCTAACCCCCTCTCGGTAGCTAACTTGATCATGCTAACTAATGCTATAGCAGCCTATCAAAGAATTCTAGGTATCATCCTAACCATTCTAGAATAGGAAATGACATCCAAGACATTGAAAAACGCAATCAAGTATAGTCGTAAGGGGGAGCACACAAGTATCCTAATATTATCCCTAAAAAAAAAAAAAAGACAATCTAAAATAAAGAATTCTATTGTAAAGCGCTTAAGACTTATCTAGATTTTGGGTTTTAATATTTTTAAAGGGCTTTCCAATTTTTCTAAAATTTTCTAAAAGAAATTTTTTTATTGATTTTCAATTTTCTAATTTTTTTTTATTATTTCATAAAATTTTAAAATTTTTTATCATTTCTGAATTTTAAATTTTTAAGTATTTCTCGATCTATTTATTTATTTATTTATTTATTTATTATTATTATTATTATTATTATTATTTAATATTAACATATAAGAAACTCGGACCGGGTCAAGAGACCCGACCCAATAAACCGACCTGAACCCCATCGGATCGGATTGGACTAAAAATATTAACCCTAAAAGCCCACTCAGAATTAATCAAATAGGCCCACTAATATTTTCTTAGAACAAAAATCACCCAACCTCCAACCCATCTTCATTTCTTGATTCTTAGCCCAACGCTTTATATTCTTAGGCCACTTCTCATTGGAATTCAAACCCACTCACTCCTAGCCCATGAACAGTACCCCAGCCCAACCTTTTTTATTCGATTTTTTTCTCTTTGTCTTATTCCCTTCATCTTCAACCTTGCAACTCCTTCTCCGAAGTTTTCCTCACCAGCAGACCCTTGGCTGAAGCAACAACTCCATCGCACAAAACCAGAACTACGGCCACCGCTCTATATCAGACGGCCAAACTCTCCGAACCACCACCGACCATCGGACTACGCCACCAACGGTGCCGGCCTATCGCCGGTGGTCTACTCCGGCGGTCATAAAATCTTAAAAATAATCTCACCGAACTCACGCACTTAACAGCAACAATTTTATCTATCCAAACAAATTTACACAAAAATGCAGCGAAGTGAACTGACTGGTGCGGCCTCAAACTGCTGGCTGCGCCGGTGAGGGTAGGTAGTTCCGGCGTTGGGGGAGACTCAAAGCCAAACGGACGCAGCTCGCGCGACCTGGCTTGCTGCTCGGCGGTTTGAGATCCTGATCCTAAACTCCGAGTGGGCACCTCTGATTCACTCGTCACTCGCGCGTCCTTCCTTCGCGTGACATGCGCCCACGGACGCAGCTCGCGCGACCTTCCCCCTTCTTCCGTCATTTTTCAGTTTGGTCAGCCCGTGAAGGAAAAGAGGGAAAATCTGGGGCCGGGCCTTTGCTCTCATTTCTTGGTCTCTACTCTCTAGTGGGCCCAAAAGACATAAGAGAAATGGGCTAAAAAGAGAAACCAAAAGATGGGCCAGAGGGAAGAAGGGGCTGGCCCCCTACCCGCTAAGTATCATCATCATCATCATCATCATTTTTAATTTTTTTTTTTTCATTTCATTTTTTTTTTGGGTTAATATCCTGAAAACCCCAAACCGATACACCTGTGACAAATTTACCAAAAACTATTTTTTTGACCATTAAAAATCCCAAACTAGCATACATTTGACAACTTTACCCAAAACCGGTACACTTGTGACAAATTTATCCTATGTTAGTTTTCGTTAATTTTTACTGTCAAATTATTAAGTTAAATGACACGTGACATTTGATCGGTATACCAATTTTGGATTTTATGTTCCATTTGTCACAATTTACAATTTTTGTGATTTTTTTGTGGTATTAATCAAATTTAACAGAGTGTATATTTGTTATAAATTTACCAGTTTGAGATTTTTTGCGGTTGAATAAATTAGTTTGGGGTAAATTTGTCATAAATGTACCAGTTTAGAGTTTTTTATGGTTAGTCGGAGTAAATTTGTCACAAGTGTACCAGTTTGGTGTTTATATGGTCAAAAAAAATAAATAGTTCGAGGTAAATTTGTCATAAGTGTACCAATTTTGGGTTTTTCAAGGTATTAATCCTTTTTTTCTTGCCCCTTCTTTTTTTATCCTTTCCAAACGAATATCTAAAAGGTTAACAAAAATTCAGGTATCAACACTTACCTTTAATGATTTATTATACCATGCAAAATTCATAATAATTTGAAGCTTGTTTGTCACAAAAGAGGTTTTGTTCACTTTTAACATTTAATATAGTGGGCATCAAATCAACATTTGATAAAAATTGTTTTCTTGAAATTTGATGAGTTAATATTTTGAAAAATTCCAAATTATTATATATGTGATAAATTTATTTTAAAATAATTTTTTGATTACGAAAACTGTAAATCTAAATACTTGTAATAAATTTACCTAAAATTAATTTTTTTTTATCAAAAACCATAAATTGATACATTTATGACAAATTTACTCCATTTTAATTTCCGTTAAATTGTATTAATACAAATCGGTATACCAATAATAAACGAATTGTAGAACTTTAAACAAGTATACTTGCTTAGGAATTAAAAACTAGTATACTTCTTAAGGTGTGACCTTAAAAAGGACACCATCTTAAAGAACTTTCTTTTAAGATTTTAAGATGGGGCCCGGGAAGAGAGAAACTCCCTTCCCCTTCCCTTCTAGAAGGGAAGTTCCTTTTAAAGGTTGCATTTTTAAGGTCGGGGCCAACCTTTAAAAGGAACTTCCCTTCTGAACTTCCGAGGGATCTCTTTTTGAAGTAAAAAGAACTCCCCTGGGATCTCTTCTTCAGAACTGGCCAGGATCTCTTCTTTTTTAACTGAACTTCCCTGGGATCTCTTCTTTTTTAAGTAAAAAGAACTCCCTGGGATCTCTTCTTCGAACTGCCTGGGGATCTCTTCTTTTTAAGTAAAAAGAAGCGAAGTTCCAATTTAAGGTGGGCCCTGACCTTAAAAGCAACTTCCCTTCTAGAAGGGAAGGGAAGTTTCTTTCTTCCCGGGCCCCATATTAGGTATATTTTTTTTAAAATTACACAAATAAATTCCTATATTTTCACTCAACGTCCAATTTCGTCCCCGAACTTTCGATTGGGTCACCACTTTGGCCCCCGAACTATTAATAAATGTCCGATATACCCTAAACTGAATGGAGCCACTTGGCCCCGAACTATTAATAAATGTCCGATCTAGCCCCCGAACTTTCGACGGCCAGCCGGCCCCCGAACTATGATGAAATGTCCGATCTAGTCCTTCGTTACTATTTTTTTTTTTTTTTTCCCTTTTTCCTCTTTTTTTTTCCTTTTTCCTTTTTTTTTTTTTTTTTTTTCGCTTTCCCTCCGCCGGCTCCGGCGGAGGGCCGGCGTCCGGCAAGGGAGCCCCTCGCCGGCGTCCCTCGCAAGCGGGCGAGTCCCTCGCCCGACGCCGGCGAGGGGCTCTCCCTCGCAGATCTGGCGAGGGGCCGTCCTCGCCGGCGTCTGCGAGGGAGAGCCCTCGCTGGCGTCGGGCGAGGGGCCTCCTCGCAGATCTGGCGAGGGGCCGTCCTCGCCGGCGTCTGCGAGGGAGAGCCCCTCGCCGGCGTCGGGCGAGGGTGAGGGCGAGGGGCTCCCTCGCCGGCGTCCCTCGCAAGCGGGCGAGGGGCTCTCCCTCGCAGATCTGGCGAGGGGCCGTCCTCGCCGGCGTCTGCGCGGGGCTCTCCCTCGCCAGATCTGCGAGGGAGAGCCCCTCGCCCGCTTGCGAGGGACGCCGGCGAGGGAGCCCCTCGCCCTCGCCCTCGCCCGACGCCGGCGAGGGGCTCTCCCTCGCAGACGCCGGCGAGGACGGCCCCTCGCCAGATCTGCGAGGGAGAGCCCCTCGCCGGCGTCGGGCGAGGGGCTCCCTCGCAAGATCGGCGAGGGACTCGCCCGCTTGCGAGGGACGCCGGCGAGGGGCCTCGCCGATCTGGCGAGGGGCTCCCTCGCCGGACGCCGGCCCTCCGCCGGCTCCGGCGGAGGGAAAGCGAAAAAAAAAAAAAAAAAAAAAGGAAGAAAAGGAAAAAAAAGGGAAAAAAAGGAAAAAAAGGAAAAAAAAATGAAAAAAAGGAAAAAAAGAAAAATAGTAACGAAGGACTAGATCGGACATTTCATCATAGTTTAGGGACCAACTTGAGCCGATCGAAGTTCGGGACTAAATGACATTTTATTAATAGTTCCATGAACCAAATCGAGCCATTCGAAAAGTTTAGAGGCCAGATCGGACATTTTATCAATAGTTCGGGGACCAAATTGAGCCGATCGAAAGTTCAGGGACGAAATCGACATCGAGTGAAAATATAGGACTATTTGTGACATTTTCCCATTTTTTTCCGTAACAAAAATCAGTTTTTTTACCCAAAAACAATTGATTATGTTACTTTATACCCGTAAGCAAAAAAGGAACATAAATCCATTTGGTAATTTTTTTCCGAGAACAAAATCATTTTTTTCCTAGGAATATATTTGAAATAGAATTAAGGGAAAATACTACAAAAACCCCAAACTTTGTTCAAAGTAACAAATTTATTCCAAACTTTTTTTTGGACATGAAAACTTCAAACTTTGCAAATTGTGACATATTTACCATATCAAGGGCATTTTCGTCTTATTTTTCTGTTTTTTTCTTTTTTTCTTCACTCTTCCCTCTGCGCCGCCGGCCATGGCGGAAGGAAGTCGGCGTCGACGAGGGGTGCCTTCACTAGCTCCCATGGCTGGCTAAGGGAAGAGAGAAGTAGAAGAAAAAAAAGAAAAAAAATTTAAAAAGTAAAAAGACCAAAATGCCTTATAGTTTAGGGTAAATGTGTTACACGGATAGAAGTTCAGAATTTTTTGTATCACAAAAAAAAGTTTGGAGTAAATGTGTCATGATTGACAAATTTCGAAGTTTTTCATGTCACAAAAAAAGTTTTGGGTAAATTTGTTACTTTAGGCAAAATTTGAGGTTTTTGGTGGTTTTTTTCTAGAATTAATAAGAAGAAAAAGTTATTTATTGTTTTCGAGAATAATTCCTAAAATCAATTCTGATTTTTTTCTTTTCTCTTCCATTTTCTTCTTCCTTTTGTTCTGTCGCGGGTCTCGGCCATGGCCGACCAACTAGACGAGGACTAGCGACCTTGCTGGAGCATCGCCAAACCTCCGGCAACATTGTGCCACAGTGAGACTCATTGGCCCAAGCCTCGTTGTGGTTGGCAAGGCTTAGCCTCACCTTGGGTAGGTGAGTTCGACTTTGCTGATCGAGCCATCTCGCCGATGGTTGGGGGAGCTCAACCTTGCCTAACCAAGGTGAGGTCGAGCCTCGTACAACCACGACTCAGGCCTCACCACCAAAGCCACTAGTGAGGCTGGCTTTGCCAGTGCCACTAAATTATGAATGAATGATTTAGTCAGCCACGACGTTGTAGTCGGTTAAAACATGGAACCGTTTTGGTCCAACCGGACACATTTTTTTTTTTTTGTCAGTCCTACTCTATTCCTACTCTACACTCACGCTCAGACTTTTGCCCTATCTCTTGCAGGGCGTGGGAGTCGAAACCCACTCATAAAATTTACGCGTCCCCACCCTCTCCCCTGGACACATTGGACACGCGGTAAGAAGGCGGAAGGCGCGTGGTGGTCAATGGCGTAGATTGAGGTTGACTGGTGCGTTTTATTGTAGCGCTGACTGCTTTTTTGGGCGTTTAATAATCAATCTCACCTCTAACTTTTAATAACCCGTTTCGGGCCATTAATTTAATTCCCTTTACTTTTTGGCAGCACCCACAAGGCATACTCAAAAGTTTAGGGCATCTAAAGTTCGAAACATCGTTGTTTTTTGTGATTAATTATATGTTAATCATGCATCTTTCTGTCCATGATGAGCGCAAAAAGCCAAATCAGCCTTTTTTCTTTCTATTCTAAATTGTGGAGCTTGAAGGTCAATTGGGCTCTTGTTAATTATTTACTTTTGTCCGCGACACTACTAGCTCCCGTGAAATTTGACCCTCGTATACGATAAGCTTTTTTATGGATGAAGTTTTTGTTGCCTGGTAACTAAATGGACACTGCGCTTAATGAACGTGTCATGTACCTCGACCATATTAATTGCCACTAGGCAAAGACTAGCGCATTACCTGACAAAATTGTTTAAAAAGTCCTCAATTTATAATATGGCGGTTAATTTAATTCTAAATTTTTTAATTATGTTAATTTAGTTCTAAATTTTTTAACAACTTGCCACTTCAGACATGAATGCAATGACATTGTGCTTTAGATTTATTAAAAATTATCTATGTTAGTACCAATCATGACACATTAGCTAGTCAATGTCCACATCAATAATATTCGGTCAAAATTAGTCGAAAGAATTGAATTGCCAGCAAATCAAAAGGTTTATGGCTAAATTGGCATCATTAAAATATATAAGATTAAATTAGCACAAATGCAATATGTTTAGAACTTTTCCGACACTTTTCCCAAAAATTAACGCTCCATATTATATGGTCAAGTAATTATTCTTCAATGTTGTATCATTATGTTTGGAAGTAATTGAGTTAATCCAAGTCCCTAGCCTAACAAGATCCTAAATCCTACGTCGATGGACATGTATGATCCAGGAGTTTCACATGATCCATTTTAAAAACCATGCATTGACTAGCGGGCGCGCTTATCAGCTGATTCCGTTTGGGTCTTTCTTGCCCATCGAACTTCGGAGGACGTTCACATATATTTCACGTTGCTACGATAATGTGTGTTAAAAACCTAGTCTAATGCGCATTATGGCAGTGTTTGGTGGTTCGATTCAAATTGGGATGGGATAAAATAAGGTGGACCTAGAAATCTTTCGATATTTTCCAGATTATAGAAAATTATATCACGTGTTTTGTACGACCTAAGATAGAATTGAAAATATTTGATAATTTTACGTCGTCTTTGGCTGCTTCGGCCTCCAACCCCTCACCCATAGTGCCCCGAGTATACCATCCCATCCATCACCCTCTCGATCGGCTTTCTTGAGGTAGCCCTTGTCCATGCAAACCTCGCTTGAGAGTTGCAATTCCCTATCAACGTTATAGAGATGGAGACAGATTGAACATGGCAAATTCACTCCTGCAACAGCAACAAAAGGCAATCTGTATCTGTTTGATATGTACGTAGGATGAAGTACCACTGCACGCTAAAGTACTTGTTAGCAATTGTTGATCTAACATCGACCTAGAAACAATTCACAGGTGACCCTTCCTGGTCTGTTTTGAAGATAGTCAAAGAGCCAATTGAGTATCTCCCTAATGAAGATCTTTTTGTCTCCTCCCGGTAAGATAATTTCGCACGTCTTTCGTGTTAATTCTATGCTTTTCAAAGAGGCAAGGAAGTGATAGATGGTTAGAGGCCACCAATCGAGGCCACCACGATTGGCGGTGGTTGAAAAAAACAACAGTCAGCATTCATGGCTAGGGGTGAGTAGTTCTACTGGTATCTGTCAAGAAAACCTCAACATTTTGAACTTGACAAAACCATCTACTATATTTGATGACTCGGTAAATGCAGATGTTATTTTCACGTGACATCAATTTGAATAAGTGCTAAGCTGAAGGACTTCTAAAAATTGGAGTAATCTTGACTAAGGGTGAGCAAGTCAAATGCAATGGGAAGTTTGTGATGACTTGAAAGTACTAATAGGTGAACAGTTCAATAAAATCCTAAATACACAAGTGCTTAGGACGATCAATGAAGGCGATAAGTCAATAGACTGCTGGTGAGACAGTTGGATAGACTCACGGACTGCTGATCGGGAAAAGATTATTTTCTAATATAGGCGAATTCAATCGTGGAAGCTATAAGATTGTTAGAAGATTTGATTATATGGGCAATCAAATTTTTAGTGATTTTAAAACATGTGCACAGTTGACTGGGGGGCTTTTGGTTGGTGACGACAAAGTAGGGCTTAGCATGATTCCAAAGTAGAATTGGAAACCTAAAAATCGAACCGATGGGAGCCAATCCGATTTTAAGTTTCATAATATGAAGAGTGGGTTCCAAGTTCGGAATTTGTTCTGATGAGCAAGTTGTAGGTTCTAGATGGAATCGGGAACTTGGAACATGAATTTGAAACAAGTCTTCGAGTTTTTCTCGTCCTATGTTTTTGCGCAATCTTACATGATTCCATGGTGTCCAATGATATGTAATTCCAAATTACTAGTTTAAACTTCCATTTTCGATAATATCTATGACTGTGACTTTTACTTTATTAATATTTCAAAGTATTATATGTTTAAATATGAATTGTGATTAATAAATTGTAGCAAATGATAGTCATTAGAGGTAATGATTCACTACAATATTTTAATCAAGAGTATAGGTGGAACCAGGATAGGCCTTGCAATCGACCCCGAAGCTTGTGACATAATAAGTTTTAGGTTCCTAAATACGCATGATAAATTCTAAGCTCCAAAAATTAGGGAATTTGTTATAACGGGTAGGTTTCGGGTTTCGAACGGAACTTGAAAACTGCTTATCCCTGCGACAAAGTGTGCTTTGAGTGAGGCCACGATCCCTGAGTTCTCTTTTCTAAATGCTAGACTAGCCAAAAATCGAAAAAGAAAAGAAACCAACCACTATCACTGTAATCACGAACATGGAATGTCTAAAGCTATTTTTTAGTATTATCATATTCAATTATTGTGTTTGATTTAGCTTTGCAAATGGGCTTCGAGTATAATGCAAATGCTGAAAGCCAAAACTATTTGGAAAAATGCAAATTGTGTTTGATAAAAAAAAAAAAAAAAAAAAAAAAAAAAAAAAATCTTTTGCAATAGAATTTAGGTTTTTTTTTTTATTTATAATATTTTAATATTTTTTTTATTAAAATTAACCCAATCCCTTCGTTGGTCCGGTGAAGAGCTACTAGCGTCGACAACTATCAATTGAGTCAACCTCTCTTGCGACCTTGGACAATGTCGCCGGAGGTTGCATGACCCAAATGATGGTTGCCTAGGGTTGTGCGAGCCCTCACTCACACAACCCTAGGTGACCGTCGCCTAAGGTCGCTAGACCTAGGCGACAATCACTTGGTTGTGTGCCGCTGGGTCACCCAAGGTTGTGTGACCTCAAGCGGCGCTCACCTAGGCTGCGTGAATCCTCACCGGAGGTTGCCTAACCTTGGGCGACCTCAATTGATGGTCGTTTGTGCTAGATCTAGCTTGTCAATGGCCATAACCCTTTGTGGACCGGTGAAGCGTTTGGATCATTTTTTAATTAAAAAATAATAATGAAGACAAAATCGAAAATTTGAAGAATTGATTAAGGTAGTATTGAAAGAAAAAACTAGCTTCAACATTTAGCTAAATGTTGACAATCTAATGCTAGTTAACATTGGGCTTTTAGCTTTTCCAATGTCGCATTCGACCAAAAGCCCATTTAGAAATCTTATCAAACACCTCAGCATTTTTTCAAGGGGCTTTGAAGGACGAAAGTCCCTTGGAAAAGTTGTACCAAATGCACCTTCTGCGAGCATTAGGGGTGCGCAAAAGAATCATGAACTACCCAAACCACTCGGAATTGGACCGAATAGGATCGAAACCAATGGCTCCGATGGAGGCTAGTCCAGCTTTTGATTCCAATTTAATGGAACCAAGGTGAGTACCGCTTTGGTTCCCGATTTTAAATGTGGAATCGCCCACCGGACCGGACTCGTATATATATATTAAAAAATAAATTCCATCACAATTACTTAATTATTTTTTGGTATTTTAACCAAATATATATGCACATATATGTGTATTTGTAGTTATTAAATATTATTGATTAATTTTGTTTCTTGGGTGTATAATATGACTAATCCCTTACTTATTTTTTTTTTCATTCCAATAATTCATTTATTTGCTTTCTTAATCAAAACAAAATAAACGAACGAAGAGGAAGGAGAGGACCGATTGGAGATGTCCGCAAATGTAGTGGTGCTTTGTCATCATGATATGAAATTAAGAGCAAAATATAAATTTGAACAAGTTTTGGTGCTCTAAAATAGAAATTAGGTTCAACTTGATATTAATTGATATATGCAATTTTGTAGGGATTGAGAGACTAGTTCTATGGACCCACCCGGCAATCGAAACCGAACTAGCAATCCGGTTCTCGGGTGAATTTAAGGAACCAACAAGAGTTCTTGATGGTTACTGATTTAAATGTGGGAACCGCCCACTCAAGCTATACTCACCCCTAGTGGGCGCCATCATTTCTATTGGTAAGGCTACTTTACTTGCATTTTTTTTTTCAATTTTTAAAGTTTGATTCTATCCTATTCATATTTACTAACCACTTTGTAAATTGGGTCTTGTGTGTAGATTTCGAAATCCTACTTACTCATTCAGGCGTCTCCACGCCCAACCCTCCTTGTCACTAGGCGTGGCATAATTTTCCTTTTTCTTCTGTTTCCTTATTCCTTCGCCACCGAACATTCTCGGTATATACTGATTACTTCTTGTCAATTATGAAGGCAGAGGATGTCTTCATCTTGATCAAATATGTGGCTGCAACAACGTTGATCAAATGTCCACCTTTGATAAGAGACTGCTAACACTAGTATCTCCACCTGACTTGCCACACATGTCCGCTTGACATTGTGCAAAGAATTTTTGCTTCTTATCGACAATGCAAGAGCAATTTGGTATGTTTTTCAAGTGCTTCCTCATTGTAAAAGTAACATTAGCAATTCGGTACACATACTTAGCTCCATAGTGAATGCACCGCACTTTACCTTATATGTTTTTTTTTCTTGTCTCCTCATTTATGACTCTCGAAAAATGATTCTAGACATCATACGTATATTTGTGCTTATGAGAAGGGAGATGAGAACTAAGTACCTTGTGTACCTTGTTTGTCGTGCTCGTAGATGGCTCTTTTTCACTTTCATGACCCAACGATTCCAATTCTATGATTGGACTCATCTCATCACATCCCTCCATCTACGTTGATGTGTTATCTTGATACATCTACTTCACATATCCATGGCAATATCATAATCTAATTAAAATTTTCAAAAGAAAGATCAAACATTCATTTGTTTCTGGTTCTTGATTTCCAGTTCGATTCTTACCCAGGAACTTGGAACCGAACCGCATGTTACCAATTCCACTTTTTGTGAAATCGGGAATCGGGAATCAGGAATCAAATCAGTAGTCACAGGAACTTGAAACTTAACCAGTTCCTATAGCTAATTCCATCCTATTTCTAATTCTAACATAGACCTATGCTTACCCTGCAAAATTCATAATAATATGAAACTTGTTTGTCACATAAGAGGTTTTGTTCACCAATCATTTAATATAGTGGGCATCAAATAAATATTTGATAAAAAGCTTTTGCTTGAAATTTATTGGCTTGATAGTTCAAAAAATTCAAACCGGTATATCTGTGACAAATTTATCCCAAAATAATATTTTGACCATAAAAAACTCCAAACTACTAAAAACCCTAAATCAATACATTTGTAATAAATTTATTCTCTGTTAATTTCTACTAAATTGGGTTAATACCATAAAAAATTACAAATTGGTACACTTGTCACAAACAAATTGTAAAGCCCTAAACTAGTGTTTTTGTCAATTACCATGTGTCATTCAATTCAGTAATTTGACAATAAAATTTAAACAGAAACTAATTGAGATAAATTTATCACAAGTGTACCAATTTGTGGCTTTTGATTAGTTTGGAATATATTTATTACAAGTATACTAGTTTTGGGGTTTTTCGTAATATTAACTTAATTTTGATTACAAGGATGGTTTTCTCTTAAATTATGTGTCTCTTATACATGGCTGTCATTAAAAGTGAATTATCTAAAGAATTTTCGAATCTATATAAAAATTGATATTAAATATCCAATGCAATCACCTGATTGGGATTTGCCCTAGTGGCCACCCTTTCAATATGGAAAGAGGAGGTGGAGAGGTCGAATCCTCACATTCTCAAGAGGGATTGGGGTGGGGACGATATAATTTCAGGAATCTCGAATATTTCATTCCTTTTCCACGCTCACTTTAAGCGCGTCACATGATTCTAGCCAAATTTCGCTTGCCCCCATGTGCTTAAAAGCAGTCCGCGTCGGGCTCCATTTGGGATTCGCCATCTTATTGAAAAGAACGTGACTCAGAAGGAGAAGAAAATATTTCCACGATCCAAGAAAATATTAGATAGGAGTGGGATTATACCGTGTGAAACGAGAAAATATTGGATAGAAGTGGGATCATTGTGAAAACCCCTCTCCATTCACCAGGACGGGACCATACACGTGTCACCCTCTCCAGGGTCCCGTCCCACCCGTGAATGGAGAGGGGTTTCAACACTGTATGGTCCTATTCCTATCCAATATTTGTCTTGATCCCGACTTTCTATATATTAATATAGATCGGCCCTTACCATCCCCTTTATATAAATATAGGAGTATATGGATCGCCCTCGCCGCTCTTCCTCCACCTCCACAGCTTCTCGTCGCTCCGCGGTCACCATGGGTAGGATCTCTCTCTCTCTCTCTCTCTCTCTCTCTCTCTCGCTACAGTCCGTTCAATCTCGAGTATTTATGCGGAACATATTAGGTAAAACAGATTTATTAAAGTCAAGAAAAAGACATTCCCAAGCGCGACACCTGAAAAACAAGTTTCGCCGTGCATGAATCTTGAGATTTCCCTCTCTCTCCTCTCTCTCGCGCTCCGTTATCTTTTTCTGCGTGCGCGCACTTGCTTTTTCCTCATCTTCTCCGTTACTTTTCCCATCGAGCATGCATAACCACGCGCCCGAACCTCAAGGGGCCATGGCTTCCGCGAGCATGAGCTCGAAGTGACACCATCGGCAAGATGTCAAAGCTCAGGTGACCATGGCTGCTGCGAGCTCGAGTTCGAGCGAGAGCGGACACAAGAGGAAAGAAGAAAAGCAAGAACTAAAGAGAGAGAAAGACGAGAGGGAGGAAAAAGGAAGCGAGAGAGAAAAAGAAAGAGAGAGAAGCAACCTCCCGACAATGATTTCTCCTTATTATTTATGGGCCCGTTTATCTTTGACGTTGTTGTGCTTGGCTTAATCTCCAGATGATGTTGCCCGAGGAAAGAAGCAACCTCCCTACAATGGTGATAGCAATGGAACTAACACCATAAATCCAACTGTCCCTGGATCGTTTACGGGTCACCCTGTTGCGGTCCAGAAGATGGCAACTTACGATGAAGAAAAAGCTGCCGCTCGGTAAGTTTCTTAAACAGTATTTGCTTCGTCCAATTAGGAAGATATTTCGTTGCACAACATATACTTAAGTCTTCAATATGTTTACATTCTACGGGTACTCCTGTGCAGGTCAAGTATTTCCGATGACAAGGCTGGTGTTTCCAACGAGGGCTCTCCGAACACGCCCTTCTTCTCCTGTTGTTCTTGCGTTAATGTGAGACCACAACAACAACAACCCCCCTTCCGGCGGGGGCGCCGGGGTTATCTCACTTTGCTAATCATGTCAAAACAGGTTTTCTTGCCAAATTTAAATCCTAATGTATTTTCTGGTTTTGCAGTTCTCCCTTTGCTTCTGACTTCGTCTCCCGCCAGGCGTCGAGCTGTGCCGATCGGGAACCCCATCTTATGATTAGTCGAGTCCCTTTTGTTTGTATGGTCAATATTCAGTAGGTCATGCTTTCGTTTAGGTGTCTTTTCCTAGGTTTTCTGGTGTACATGCTCTATGATGTTCGAGACAATTGAGGATATGCCACATCCTTTGTCTCTTTATTAATGAGGTTTTTCAACTACTTAAGTGGGGCCCCTCTCTTTTTATGTTACATCCGCGTTTCATCAACGGACATAACAAGAAAACGGTTGGATGAAATGAGCCCAATCTGAACTAGTAATCCGTAACTCTATGATGCTACAAGCACGGAAATATAACATATGGGGCCAAAATTACAAGTGCGCTGCTAAATTAGGAGAGCAATGAAGCAAAAAAATATTGAGGGTTGAATAAAATATGTGTTCTTGACAGGTTTAGAGTGAAGAGAAAGGATTATCCGGTTATTAGTTGGCCACTAATTCTTCACATGTGATTAAGTGAAAAATGGACGTGTTCTTGGCACGAATTTTTTTGGGCACGATTGAAGTGGAAGGAAATTCATAAGGCAAAAGGAGGAAAGAGCTCATGAAGAAGAGTCCTAGTAGGGTTCGATGGGCCAATGCCCCCCCCCTTCCTCTCACAACGGAAAACACGCGATTAGGGAAGGGGAATCCGAGGAAGCATTAAAAAGATAATTACAAAAACATGAAAAAATTAGCCAGTTCCGACCAGCCATGGCATTGTGCTCCATTTTCTTCGGACGAGTTCTATGCCACCACCAGGGCCAAGCAAAAAATATTGAGGGCTGAATAAAATGTGTTCTTGGCAGGTTTAGAGTGAAGAGAAAGGATTATCCGGTTATTAGTTGGCTACTAATTCTTCACATGTGATTAAGTGAAAAAAGGACGTGTTCTTGGCACGAATTTTTTTGGGCACGATTGAAATGGAAGGAAATTCATAAGGCAAAAGGAGGAAAGAGCTCATAAAGAAGAGTCCTAGTAGGGTTCGATGGGCCAATGCCCCCCCTTCCTTTCACAACGGAAACACGCGATTAGGGAAGGGGAATCCGAGGAAGCATTAAAAAGATAATTACAAAAACATGAAAAAATTAGCCAGTTCCGACCAGCCATGGCATTGTGCTCCATTTTCTTCGGACGAGTTCTACGCCACCACCAGGGCCACGCCCAGATCTGGATGAGTGGTTCACGGGCGATGCCGAACTCGTCCATGGCCGCCGCCAGTGTCGTTCGGCCAGATATGGTCAGCGTTTGGACACTCGTCCTTTCGAACTTACCATGTTTGATGTTGAATGAGACTCAAGTTATTACTGAAAGTTATCATCATTATGACCCCAAAAAAAAAGTAAAGGGGAAAGCTTCCGACGTGAGTGAGAGAGAGACAGAGCCTGAGTGAAAAGGGACCAAGTGCGAAAGCGAATCGGATCTCAAAAAATCATATCACACTCAAATCCTAGTAAAAGAAAGAGAAGCGGGCTTTTGCTTTCTGTCTGCGACTGTGCAAGCAGCTTCGAGAGAGAGAGAGAGAGAGAGAGAGAGAGAGCTCTTTGAGCTCGATAAAGCAGAGTAAGAGCTGGTGGTGGTACAAGAAAAGTGGCGCACACGCAAACGTTTAACCCCGGACCTGCAAACGTTTACCCCCGGACCTATAAGAGAATTAGTGGGTTCAATTCAGAAGCCCACCCACGAATGGGAAGAGAGAGACGGAGAGGAAACTGCTTCCTACGTAACACCGATACGGATATACTACACGTAACACGATACGACTGACATACGCGATACATCATTTCTAAAAAAAAATAGAGAATTCCAACACGCTTTGACTTTATATATTAAATAAATATTTTATATATAAATGAAAAAATAAATAATAATAATAATAATAATAATAATAATAATAATAATAATAGTATAGAACTAATTTATACTAAAAATATTAATCCAATACTTATTAATATCATTCATTGTTTTAATTTGACAGAGATTGAATGATAAATTCAAAAATTGCAAACACAAAAGAGTAAATTTGAAGAAACATGTCATGTTTTCTTACACTTGTCGGAGATTAGTGAGATTTCTTATAATCCCAAACAGAGTTTGGAATGCATGATATAGACTGGCTTGGAGCTCCTCTGTAAAACAAGGTTCGAGAAAAATGAAAATCCAGGATAAGAACTCTATCAAATTCGCCATTGAAAATATGAGAGATAACTTACAAGCCAATGACATAGACCAAAAGAGATAACTTGTAGGTGTTGCTTGCGAGAGGCGGAAAGAAGCAAAAAAAAAAAATCACAACTTTAAGTCAGAGCGACGCTGACGAGAAGAGAGGTGTTCCATCGTCACTCACGAGGATGTCAAAACTTATAAATGAGAAACTTGAGAGTGAGAATTTTCTTATTTCCTTTTTATTTTTGTTATTTTCATTATTTTTCATATATTTATATTTTGATCCATCGAATATTGAAAATTTTTAAAATCGACTTGTGCGTGTCGAAATTTCGGACTCCGCTTGTCGAAGTGTGTTGAAAAGTTGATCACGTGTCGAATTTCCCAACACTCGTTGACCGTTTGTCGAAACGTGTCAAGCCGCGTGTCGGACACATATCGGTGTCGATACAACATACGGCGCTTGTCGAGAGTGCTTTTTTAAGTCGCTTCCCTAAAGGGTCGTTCACAACAGCCAGCAATGACACCATCGTGACAAGATGTTAAAGCTCTACTAGCTCAAGTTCGAACCGACAACATATTAAGATGTATGGATGTGAGTGGGTTGTATTAAAAATATCATATTGAGAAATTGATGTAGTGTAGAGCCATTGATATATCATAGTTGGCCCATAAATTATTGACTTAAGTGTTTGAGTGAAGGTAAGTGCAATTGGATATATTAACAAACTCAGACTTGAGCTTCTTCTTGGCGATCTCCCTGAACTTCCACTGCGTCCTCCCAACACAACTTTAGGAACTCCAACCCCACGAGTGTCTCAATCTGACGGCTATGGATGAGCTTTGACACCAATGCCATGAGCTTTGACATCATGGCCTTTGGCCGCCTGAACTTCACGAGTGTATCTCAATCTAACACTTATGAACGGGAGTTCATAGCTCGGGCCACCATGGCCAGCCGCTCGAGTTTTAAGCTTGGCCCGACGAGCTTCAGCTAAGCTTGAAACTTGAGCGGCCAACGCTTAACTTAAGCTCCGGTTTTGAGGTTGTGCTCCACATTGGCCATGAGTGTTGGGCTGGAGCTCGAGCAAGTGCTTAAATAGAGGCGTGGCAGGGAGAAAAGACAAAGGGGAGAAGAAAAAGGTGGAGAAAAAGTAGAGTAACAGGGAGAGGAGAGAGAGAGGGGTAGAAAAAGAGAGAGAGAGAAAAAGAGAGAGATAAGAAAAAGTGATCTATAACTTTATGATGCTATAAGCACAGAGATATAACATATGGGGCCGACATTACACGTGCAATGCTAAAGTAGGAGAGCAATGAATCTTTATTCATCATATATATGGGTAAAAGAAGTCCGAAGAGGGAAAAAAAATATTAAGGGTTGAATAAAATATGTGTTCTGGGCAGATTTAGAGTGAAGAGAAAGGGGTATCCGGTTATCATTTGGACACTGATCCTTTACGTGATTAAAGTGATGTCTTCATGGCACGCTTGAAGTGAAATGATATTCAATGATTCATAAACAAAAGGAGGAAAGAGCTCATAATGAAGAGTCCTGGTGGGGGTTCTCAGGGCAATATTCCCCCCACTCACCAAGAAAAACACGCGATTAGGGCGGATATCAATGCCTTTAGATGGGAATCCGAGGAAAAAAGCGAGAGAGAGAGAGAGAGAGAGAGAGAGAAGAAAAAAGTAATATAATATTAACCCTATGAGGCTATAAGCACAGAAATATAAATTTAGAGGGGAATCTGAGGAAAGAGAGAGAGAGAGAGAGAGAGAGAGAGAGAGAGAGAGAAGAGAGAAAAGATAGCACAGAAATATAACTTTAGAGGGGAATCCGAGGAAGAGAGTGATAGAGAGAGAAGAGTAGAATAAAGAAAGAGAAAGAGAGAGAAAAGAGAGGAGGGAGAAAGGAATAAAGTAATCTAGAATTCTATGATGCTATAACCACAGAAATATAACTTATGGAGCCGACATTACATGTGCAATGGGGGTCTTCCCAAGGCAATATTCCCCCCATACCAAGGAAAACACGCGTGATTGGGGAGTGTATCATAGAGGGGAATCCGAGGAAGAGAGAGAGAGAGAGAGAAGTAAAAAAAAAGAGAAAGAAAAGAGAGGAGAGAGAAAGGAATAAGTAATCTAGAACTCTATGATGCTATAAGCACAGAAATATAACTTATGGAGCCGACATTACATGTGCAATGGGGGTGTTCCCAGGGCAATATTCCCCCTATTTACCAAGGACAACACGCGTGATTAGGGAGTGTATCAATGCCTTTAGAGGGGAATCCGAGGAAGCATTAAAAAGAGTATTACAAAAACAAGAAAAATTAGCCAGTCCCGTCCAGCCATGGCATTGAGCCCCCTTTTCTTCGAACGAGTTCCACGCCGCCACCAGGGCCCACGCCCAGATTTGGACGATGCCGACACTCGTCCATGGCCGCCGCCGGTGTCGGTGTGATAGAGTAGAGATCATGGCACAACGATGGGGATTGTTGTTGGTTCATTTTGTAACGATTTGGTTGAACTTGATGCGAGAATATACAAGAAGAAGCAAAAGTATCCCCTTTCAGCAAGAAGGTAATATGAAACACACTGAGAGAAACAAGCTCACGACCAAGATATGTTTTTTCTTAGGTAATATATTGCAAAATGAAAAGAAGGGCATAGATTTTTTGTTCTTGGTAATTAGGCTACGGGGCACCATGGGACATGAATCGACATACAGCATAGGACTTTGTAATAAATGGAAATAAATGGATCCCATGTCCATATTATAAGCATGTTCGATTTCATCGTCTTTCATGAACAACCTCTCTCGTGTGTGTCAGTTTCATAGATCATAAATACCGTGCGATTCTTATGCTTATGATTCCTGAATGAAACTAACCTTTACGTGGCTTGGCAAACTCATGGCAAAACCCACTCCTCTTCAAAGGCGACCATTTTTAGGGGCATAATTTAAGACTAATAGACACGCTTTAGAGCTCGAGCGGTTGGCAAAACCCACTCCTATCTCGCTGTCCCCTATCATCACTGTTCCCATTCAACTGTTATCTATCTTGAGGAGAATTAACAAAAAAAAAAAAAAATCCTAAATTTATTATAATTGTGTCAATTCAGTCCTAAATTTTTTTGACCAATTTAGTCCTAAACATTTTACATTTGTGCTAATTGAATCCATTCAGAATTTTGACTCGCGAGCTAATGTGGTATTGCCAATATTGACGTAAAGATTTTTAAAATAATATTTTAATAATTTTTGAATTTTTTATACTTTATTATTTTCTTTAATTTTTTCCCCTTCCCCAACCTCTTCCCTTGAGGCCGATGAGGGTCACTAGCCAACCCCTATCGGCCACATGCGGGGGGTGCAATGCCCTTGCTAGATCTAGCTAGGCGAGAGGCCCTACACTTTGTGGCTGGCCGGTGACCCTCATTGGCTGTTAAGGGAAGGGAAAGGAAAAATTAAGGAAAATAATATAGAGAAAGAAAAATTATTAATTTATTATTTTAATATTGCCACGTCAGTATTGTTAGTGTCACATTAGCGCGAGTTAGTCAAAATTGATTGAATTGACTCAACTAATACAAATGTGAAAAGTTTAAAACTAAATTGATAAAAAAAAAAGATTTATGATTGAATTGACGTAATCATAATAGGTTTATCATTTTCTTCGGTAATTCTTTCCTATCTTGATAGACTCAACATGGTGGATCCCATCTCTCTCTCCCTCTCCCTTTGAGATGAAGCTCTGTTCCTGTTCAATGATGGGTTTCTGAACTTGAAACCACTAACTCTCCAAAGGTCCGGCGGTGGACGTGTCTCGAGGCTTAACAACGAGGGTATATCATGTCTTTTTGCCCTACGTTGTATTGGGCTTTCTTTTCTCGCACTTAGAAAGATGCTTTCGATTACTTAAGTATTTTATTCTCATACCGTCTTTCAATATATTGATTGTTAAGTTCCTTTTTTAAGAATTGAATTAGGAACATCATGAACGGCCTACAAAAACATTTGTATGATCATTTAGTGAACTAATGATTTTAGAATCATAAAATGATAATCAACAGGAATGGTCATTTAGATAAGGCACCTTCAAGTTAGGTACTAAAAGGGTGCTAGTAATGACTAATGACAACTCCTACATATTAGATTATTACTAAAGTAAAAATGAAACTTCACGGGAGGTATGGAATTGAGAGAGCTCATTCTCTTATTTGTTAAATCGATTGGATTAACATTAGATGATGTGTTTGAGCTGTTCTTTTAATGCATCATTTGGATTGTCTTTTGAGCAATACTTCTAAATTTATTCCCAAGAATGGCCCTCTAGAGGTAGGTGGCGACAAGAATGTGTACTAACAAGCAAAACTATCTCCTCTCAGTAAGTAAGTAAGCGGAAGGTTTGATTTTTTTTTTGGAAAATGAAACAGAGTAAAGCACACGAATCAAGGATACTTCTGACTTTTTTGCTAGTTAGTTTACATCCCTCTCATCGAAGCACAAAAGCAAGAGGTTTGATTTTTATGATGGAAAATGAAATAGACTAAGCACACAAGCGCACATGGTTTGATTCTGTCGCGCAATTGAGAACCAGATGTGTAAAAGAAGAGGCAAATTTATTAATGGAGGTGATAGAGTGCTCAGAGGTTCTGAAAGAGAGAGTAAATCTGAGAAGTGGGCACATGGGACTCGAATTATAGTCGAGCCTTATGCGGCGGAACTAGGGTGAGAGCTTTGTTCTTTCACTAGACAGATGGACTGATGGGTACTTCACAGGTCTGGCCGGGGGAGAAGAAGATCAAGTAGATCAGATCCAGAGTAATATGCAAATCTGTCTATGCACCGAGTATATAGCATTGAGATGGAACGATTAACCTCACTCAACTAAGTAATTGCGTGCCAACTGGGTTGCATTGGGATTGTTCTTACGCGGGGACGACAATCAATCCCGTGATTCCCTCAAACTTACATTACAAAATCCAAGTCGCGACAGACCTAGAGAGATCCAAATCTTGTGATCCAAAACGCATGATGGCGATGAAAAACACTTGAGGGGAGCCAAATCACGAGCGCAACAATAATCACTTGGGCCCCATCCGTTACCTTCGCGGTCGACACTCCCATGTGCTTGATTGGCCACCTCCACGATCATTATTATCCCTTAGATCGCTTCTTTAGTGATGGGGACTGAAGCATTTTTATCTTCCCTTTGAAATCTTACTCCTTGAGGAGCTCACCGTAGAATCGCCTAATCCGGTTCCCGATCACTTCATCGTCGCGCATATTTTTCCTTGGACATGCAATTTGTCCAAAATTCTTGGTTTGCAACCGAAGCAGGGAAAGAAAGAGTTTTTTTGCACAAGGGAAAGAAAGAGTTCGAAGCGAAGAAAAAGTGTGCAACGTGATATCCTAAGACCGATCGAGTAGTCCTAGACGGGACCGGACCGGAGTGCGATCACCTCTACTCGCTTTTCTTATACTAAGATTTTTGTGTGTGATATTATTTTTTGAGCTCTGATTCGCCTTCACACTTGGTCCCTTTCCACTTTGGTACTTCTCTCTCTCTCTCTCCTCTCTCCCTCTTTCGAGTCGAAAGCTTTCCCTTTACTTTTTTTTTCTTTTGGTCATAAATCGTTATGACTGATAAATAAAAAAATCCGGCAAGTTGTCCTCTCTAAAAAAATTAATTAATTAATGAAAAGGCAGAACCCGGCACTTTCGCGCACAGCCCATTTCCTGCACGCCTCTTTCTTTCAGCCCAGCTGGCTTCCCCGTGCGCTTCCAGCCCAACCTTTCTCACAGCCCAGCTCCCTTTTCCACATCTCATTCAAACCGGCCCATTCCATTCAATTTTCTCACGCACGAGATGAGGAGAAGACACGGGCAGCGAGCAAGCGGAGGGGCTCTTCTGCTCCTTCCTCATTTTTTTTCCTCTCGTCCGATTCCCTCCCATTTCCGCCGCTAACAGCCTCCAAGCCGTGACCGGACACGCCTTCTTCCAGCCTGATTCTTCCGATCGAAGAGGCTGAGGAGCTGTGCACTCGTCTGGCTCTCGTCCTTCGAGTGTTCGAGTTTCCCAGTCGACGTCCTGTGGAGCTTGCCTCCTCCCCAGCCAGTAACTCCTCTCTAACCAGGTATAAACTGTCCTGTTCTGCTTGAACCAATAGTCTGAGACTCGCTGTTCCCATTTAACATAAATACTGGGGTTGAATGCGCTGCTTTCTGCTGATTTTGGATCCTGTTTGATGATTCTTTGCAGGTTTCGGTGCGAGTTCGAGTACTGAATGAATTAACGTTCTCCCTACAGTCGATGCACCCAATCCGTTCGATAAAATGCCTGAACTGCCTGAACTAGATTCGCATGCGTTTTCTCTGATTCTGGGGCTGTTGTGGGTGTGTTGTTGGCATGGTTTACTTGACAGAAGGACTTGATCGATTATTAAAACTCGAGTCCAGCCTGCCTTACTTCCCCCGAAACCCCCGAATCTGACAGTGGTCTCCTGGTTCTTTTGTTTCTCGTTTGATTGTTATGGCCAGTTGTGTTTAATCGTCCGCAAAACCGTGACTGTGGATTCGTAGTGCGAATAGTAATCTTCTTCCCTAGTTTTTGTCTGTCATTCCCTCATTGCTTGTTTATGTGCTTCATGTTCTTGACGCGCCTGAGTATACCGGTGGGTTGTTAGCCTGCAAAATGGCAAACCCCGGTGGCCGTTAGCGTGACGGCGGCGCTATAGGTCCGGTGATGGTATGGACTCCCGGAAGTGGTGGTTGAGGACGGTCAGGAACCGGCAAAAGCCGGGAAAGGCCGAAGATGGAACTCGGTCATCAAGGCTTGTAGACGACTAAGTTTACTTGGGTTTTAGAGGTCTGAGGCTTGCTTGGTCTGGTTTAGTTTGGACTGGATTCGTTTCAGGTGAACTTGTGCTCAACTCAATATTATTGGGCATGGGCTCCTTTTAGTAGGCTTGAAATAAGAGCCCAAGCTGGCATGGTCTTGGGCTCTAACCCATCAAGCGGGTATGGTCCATGTCCGGCCCGGGTCTCTGTTTACAGAAAATAATAATCATAAAAAGATTTAAATACTTTTAAAATAATAATAATTTTTTTTTTAAAAATCCGAAAGGAAAAATTATTTTAAAATTTAAAAATAATTACAAAATTAATTAAGAAAAGGCCGCTTCTTGTTCTTTTAGTGGAATTCATGCCATTGCTTGGTTGATCATTTGGCGACTTGCGTGCCCTATCGTGTGCTTAATTATACTTGCTGGTGAATGTCTTGATTTCGTTTAGTGATGCATGTCCTTCGGCGGTCAGTTTAGAAGGAAGAACTAGAATTTAATTAGGGGTTAATCACGTTAGCAATTGCTTTGTGAACAACAGTGGGGTTAATGATCATTAATTTTAAGTAATGAACCTTTAATTTTTTTTTTTTTTTTTTTGGTCTGTGAACCTTTAGTTTGATTAGAAGGTGGTTGGGCTTGCCGGAGTGCATGAGCGAAATCGGATTGCTTGATGGTTTGCTGACTAGTGAATTTGCTAATCGATTGCTTTGATTGAATACATGATGTGAGTGCAGGATAAAATGGATGTTCGAAATCAACGAGGAGGTGGCGGTTGAAAGGAGCCAAAAGTGGAAGACCGATGTCCATTTCAATCTTAATCTTGTAATACCTAGCTTAGGTTTAGCTCATTATAATACGATTAGCCTGGTCAATCATTTTAAAGTAAGTTCAAACTCCAAAATAAAAACAAATCAGACTTAGCCACACCATTTCAATATAACGATTAGGGTAGCACGGCTTAGGCTTTACCTAAATCGATTGACTAGACTTAGGCTCGGCGTTGTTTCAAATAGCAAGCTTTCGAGAGATCATGTCTAGCCTTCAAGAGATCATGTCTCGAGGCTAAAAAATGAGGCTGTGCAATATTCTTTGCCCAATGATGTATTGAGCTTTTTTTTTCGCGCACTTAGAAAGATGCTTTCAATTAGTCGAGTGTTTAATTCTCACATCGTCTTTCAATATATTGATTGTTAATTCCCTCTTTTAGAATAGAATTAGGAACATAATGAACACCCTACAAAATCATTTGCATGATTACTTAGTGGACGGATGATTTTAGGATCATAAATGATAATCAAGAGTGAATAGTCACTTAGATAATATACTTCAAGTTAGGTATTCAAGGGGAGCTAATAGAAATATTAATGTAACAAGTCCCCAAACTTAAAAACTATAGGAATGGAAAATAGCCCTCTCAGGTCTCGATTGGGTTCTAGTTGACCTTAGTAATGGCTAGTAGTAACTCTTAGACATTTGGTTGTCTATGAACTGAAAATGAAACACCACATGAGGTATGGTTTTAGGAGAGCTCGTATAGGCTCGGGAGAGCCTGTGCTCCTACTTGATGAGCCGATTAGGTTGACATTAGATGATGTGTTCAAGCCGTCTTTTCGATGAACCATTCGAATTGTCTTTCGAGTAATACTTCTAAATCTATTCTCAAGGGCAGCCCCAAGGGTAAGTCGCAACAAGAATGAATACTAACAGGCAAAAGTATTCCCTCTCAACAAGCGAAAGGTTTCATTTTTTTCATGGAAAATGAAACAGAGTAAAGCACACAAGTCATCAAGGAGACTTTTGATTTTTTTGCTAGTTAGTTTACATCCCTCTCATCAAAGCAAAGAAGCAAAAGGTTTAATTTCTATTATGGAAAATGAAACAGACCAAAGCACACAAGCGCACATTCGTTAATAGATGTTAACAAATCGCAATGCCCATGGACGAGATTTGATTCTGTTGCGCTATTGAGACCCCGATATTTATAAGAAGAAGAATCAAATTATTAATAGAGGAGAGAGAGTGCTTAGGGTTTCAGAGGAGGGAAGGAGGGAGGGAGGGCAAATCTAAAAAAGTGGGCCCCATTGACACATGTCACATTCTCAATGGCAAGGGAGCACAATGACATGGTGGGTTGGGACTACCTAATATTTTGAGAAAATGTTGGCTGGCTGGTCATTCATACAAGTGACTAAAGAACATGTGATATGCCGCTGCGAGGATTGAGGATGTCATGAAGAAACGGTGAACACTAGGTAAAATCTGTACTAAGCCGACATCCAGTTTGACATGTCCTGGATATTACAATGAACAAGTAGCTGCAGTCCTTATAGTTGTGATCCTTCTTGTTTGAATATTTGCTATTACTCTGAAGCTTTAAATGGACAATGTTGTGAATCATGAATCGGCGTCCATTTCATTATTGAAAGCAAGGGTCCAGATGGTTGGAGAGACTTTGGTTTGGACTGAAGTATTCTGAAATGAACGAATGCACTCACGATTTCTGAAATATGCACTGCAAATTCAGAGAGTGGAAAGTGTGAATATCCTAGTTACACCTCTTCATGGTGTAGGAATGGTTCATGCATGAAACTTTATGTTCTCTTTTATTACGATCTAAAGGCGTTATGTCCACTCACTGGAAGCTTGAATCCTCCATGAATGGTAATTATTTTACAGTTCCTGTCGCAAGAGTCCATTATATCTATATAAAATCTTGGTCGATATGTTAATAAGACAGAACTCTCTCTTTGTATTCATACAGTGGTTGTTTCTATCACTGATGTGAATTTAACTCGAGGGCATCTATGGAGCTTCATTTGTGTTCTTTTTCTTCCTCCTAAGATTGTAGTAAGAGGCCAACAAGGTCATCTTGATTTCAAATTCATTCTATTGCCTCAATCAGCTTGAATCCAGGATATGACCTTGCCTATTGTTGCTTTACTGGCTAGTGAAGCCAACCACTCACGGATGCAATTTTTGTTTTATAAGATTCGAATGCCAAAATGATGTGCCACAGTAGATAATTGTAGATAGAGATTATTGGATTTTGCTTGGAATCTTAAAAGTAAGATTCATGTGGAGACTGCTGTCAGCGTCGGTGGCGGCATATGAAATTCTGATCTATGTAAAAGCATTTATCACTTACAATTATTTTAATCCCAACTTCTCTGTGTTCTCTTCATGTCTTCCCCATTGGTCAACACGCACACCCTGCTTGACTGATAAACGTGTTCTTTCTCATGTCGACAGCCTGATTTCCCGCTAACAAGATTGCCTTCTATTGCACCAGGCGCTGGAAGCCTCGTTTTGATGCTGACATTCTTAACCAGAATGTCGCTCAACGGTCACAGTCTGTTAGGACAGCATGGGCCAACCGTAGCTGGTGGAGGATGCTGGACAGCCAAAGGGCAGAATCTTCATCTGCCCGTGGTGACAAAAATCCATCGTCCATGGAGTTTCCGGCAGAGTGAGCGCTACAAACAACGGCGCTATTCGCTCGCCATCTCATCTTTTGGCAAGGAATTTGCTGAAAACCTTGAACGAAGGGGATTGCAAGTTTGCAACGGACGCCTGATGCAACATCATAACATACAAGTGCTTAAAGAAGAACAAACACATGGACTTGGATGATAGTCGAGCCTTATGCTGTAGGACTAGGGCGAGAGCTTGTTCTTTCTGTGGAAGATAGACAGTGATGGGTAATTCAAAGATCAAGCAGACACTAAGAGTAATATGCAAATGTCCTAGTTCGTGGTCCTAATGAGAAAGAAAAGGGGGTAGGCATTGGGATGGAATAATTCACGTAGCTCAACTAAGTGCGTGCCAAACTGGGTTGCATTGGGGTCCTTCTTACGAGGGGTCGGCACGCGTGATTCCCTCGAACTTTATATATCAAGACACGAATCCCAAGTCAGGCCGAGAGTGAATCCAAATCTCGTGATCCAAAAAGCACGATGGGCGATGAAAAGCACGTTGAGGGGAGCCAAATCAGGAGCACAACACAACAACGGACCTTCTAATCACTTAGGCCCCATCACATTCTTTCCTCGTCGTCGACATTCCCATGTGCTTGATGGGCCACCTCCATGATCATCATTATCCCTTAAACCGCTTCTTTGGACGTGGGTCTGAACCACCGCATTGTCATCTTCCCTTTGAAATTGGTACTCCTCTAGGAGCTTGCTGTAGGAATGGCGGAATCCGGTCCCGAACCAATCCATCCCCGCGCGCATCTTTCCTTGGACGTGCACTCTGTCCAAAATTCAACGTGGGTCTTCGGTTGAGATGTAACCGAAGTGGGGAAGAAGAGTATGAAGTCAAGAAAAACGCGTTGTGCCGTTCATATTACGCATGAAATAACAACGACGTGATATCCTCGGACTGATCGAGTAGTCTTATTCATTGGACATTAAGGAGTTGATTTACGTATCTTTTTTAACAGGCCGTTGAGGTGTTTAGCTCCGATGGGGATAGGAAATGCTTTCTGTGCTAATTGATTAAAATTAAGGATTTTGATCTTCATTGTCATTAATGTCGGCTTTAGCCAAATTGAAATTTCGAAGATGGGGAGGCTAAGAGCATTGTTGCGGTCGGCAGGGCTTCGAGGTTATCTTAAAGGCCGGTATCGAAAGGCATCTCGTCGATTTTCTCTTTCTAGATTATTATATTAGAATAAATAACGACATAAAAAGAAAAATCTCTCAAAAGGGCCTCTGGAAATTCCTTTTTAATAATCCGTTAAAGAAACGAATTTAAAGATAATCTGGAAGATAATGATGCGGAGAAAAACGGCGGGGTCCATGTAATGGAGCCCCTTGTTTCCTCTGGTCCAGAAAGGTAGCAAATAAATGGAAGTCTCCAAATGATTTTAACAGGAAAATGGTCTATTTCTTCCTTGTTATTTCGCTGATCTCTATCGATTTTGTTAGGATCAGATGCAAAAGGTAACAATATTAGAACATGAATTTTTTTCTTTTGAAGGGATGATGGTCATATAATGATTGATTTATAGATATCATCTGTAACTAATCACGCCGCCCGTGCTTTTGTATAGGCATATTCCATTTTACTTAACTTTACGTGCGTTTATTCTCATTTTCGTTGTTTGTGTATATGATTTTATATGCCGGTCAGTTAGGGTCGTCATCCATCGATTCCGAAAAGGTAACAAATAAAAGCATTTGCCAAACCGGATGCGAATCATTATCCAGAAGCTTAAACCTACAACATAGCCGAGTAGAAGTAAAATAATATGAAGAAAAACGTGAATTGGCATCCAATGGTTTTAGTATTTTTTTATTTTTTTGTTTCCATTTATGTGGGCAAATCCTTCACGCGAATCCGTTCTTTCTTGAAATGCACTGAATCCCAAGGCCACCGACCAGTCCTTGTCCAAACTCATTGATGGAAGACGCAGGCAAAGGGTGAAGATTCTCGGAAGGTACATATAGCGCTCGGGCCAAGACAGAAAGATGGCCGATGCAGCATGTGCATTCTCGTATAAAATGGCAACTTGAAGAGGGTCCCGATCGATGGTTGGATCGCTGGATGCCGTGGGCCGATGCCTCTGTTTCTTTCTTTATAGTATAATTCGCACATCATTGGCAGAATGTTGCGGATTTCGTCAATGGATCGGGAGCGTTCTAGCGTAGCTTCCTCCTGGCCAAAAACTGTTCGTCGATCCCTGAAGTGAGAGAACAGGTCATGTACCCAAATTGCACGCCATCAAAGAAAAGCTTGGGAAAAGAATTTTTATTTTTATTTTTTTTGTAAGTCATTCTTTTATCTTTTGGCCAACCCCATGAATCGGAATCGTATCATCACCTCGAGAAGTCGACAGAAATGCGTGATGAAGGTCAACGGTGCCATCCTCCATGCCCTCCTCCACCTTTCTTCTCATGTCCGGTTTCAGCTTTAGGAAAGTAATGAAGATTTATCTAGATGTGTAGATTCAGGGCATAGATATATACAGTAATTATCTCTTAAACTGCTCCGATGACACGGGATTTTATTTTCCAAACAAGAAAACGTGCATATCCGGAAATTTTCTGGCCGCAGTCTCCCTCTGCAAGATCTCCTTTTCGTAGGCCATCGCGGGGCCAAAGGAATCAGATCCCAATCATTCATTTTCCGTCTCCAGACTTCTTCCCCACCATAAAAAAACAAGAAAAGAAAGCAAAACACCCTCCAAAAATCTCCCACCACCTTCTTGCTATCTCCTGTTTGAGCATGAGCGTGAGCGTGTGAGCAAACAGTTGCAAAGGTTGTCCCTTTTGCTCTCCCCTGTGTTCTGGTCTCTCTCTCTCTTTGAGTCCTCTTTCCCTTTTGCTCCGCTTTTGAGGGGCAAAGAAATCATTGTTTTCCCTCGTTTTCTCCCTCAAACTCAACTCGGCCTCTTCACATTTGACCGTCGAACTCTGTGGAGTCTTTCCTTCTTCTGTTCATCAGCTTCCTTTCGTCTTCCTCTTGCTCGTTTTCGCTTAAAGCTCCCGCCTTTGTTTCTGGGTCGTCCTCTTTTCTGCCTGGGAATGCCGCCGGACTACTTCCCCTGCGGTGGGAGAGCACCGGCGACCAGTGGTGGTACGCGTCGCCCATCGACTGGGCGGCGGCCAACGGCCTCTACGACGTGGTCAGGGAGCTGCTCCACCTGGACTCCAACCTCCTCATCAAGCTCACCTCCCTGCGCCGCATCCGCCGCCTCGAGACCGTGTGGGACGACGACACGGCGGGGCAGTTCGACGACGTGGCCCGGTGCCGCGCCGCCGTGGCGCGCCGGCTCCTCCTCGACTGCGAGCCGCGGAAGGGCAAGGGCGAGAACTCGCTCGTCCGCGCCGGCTACGGCGGGTGGCTCGTGTACACGGCCGCCTCGGCGGGCGACCTCGAGTTCGTGAAGGAGCTGCTGGGGAGAGACCCTTTTCTGGTGTTTGGAGAGGGAGAGTATGGGGTGAGTGATGTGTTGTTTGCTGCTGCTAGGAGCAAGAATTGTGAAGTTTTCAGGTTCTTGCTTGACTGTGCTGTTTCGCCGAGGAACGGGTTGACTGGTGGTGGTGAAGGTGATGGGGACAGAGGTTTTCGGAGGGAGATTATGAACAGAGCTGTTCATGCAGCTGCAAGGGGGGGAATGTGGAGATTCTGAGGGAGCTGCTCCAGGGTTGTTCTGATGTTTTAGAATACAGAGATTTGCAGGGCTCCACTGTGTTGCATAGTGCATCTGGAAGAGGGCGAGTTGAGGTTAGGATTTTCTTTTTCTTTCCCCTTTTTCTCTTTATAGTTTTGGGATTTCTTTGTTTTCTGTATTACATTTGAAGATTTTCGTTTCATGCTTTGGCTGGTAAATGAAATTAGTCATCGGAATGTGAGATTGATAATGGTGGTAGTTCATAATTTGGTGACATGCAAAAGTGTGGCTATAAGAGGAGCTCTTTTTGTCTTCTTGGCGAAACTCTCTTTATATTGACTGCCTTTAAGATGCCATCCTTCTTTTGATCACCAATAAGTTGGGAGTTAGGTTGCTTGTGTGATATGAAGGTATTGAATAGGGGATTGAGGGCTGACTCTAATTGTGCTGCAAGTTGCTTCGTTATTTGTCGCTGTATGGATTGCTTAAGCTGGATACATTGTGCTTTGTCGTGCATAGCAAAAAAGCACTTGTTCGCAAAGACCTGCTTAGCTTCATAAACATCTCTATGTTTCTTGATGAGGAAGTGATTTGATGCTCGGATGTCGCGTGCTATTTTAAAAATTCCACCTTGGAAAATGCCTTTGTGATTCTTTTTCTGCCTAACATTTTGAAGCAGCCAAAAGCAGATGGCCTATGATGCTGCAGTTTTTAGAGTCTTAAGTCCTCATGTTAAATTCCTCTGGTGTTGATATGTGAAATGGGAGAATGGCCCCTAGCAACTTGTTGTGCTAATCGTAGGAAACGCAATGTTTCATTGGCTAGTCAATCAGAGCATTTCTGAGAGAAACACCCAGCAACTCAACTATCAACGAGTGCATCGGCATCATGCTTTTTGAATATTTCAATCTTTACAGGATACAAAGTGGGGCATCAGAATGGTCAATGAGACCGTATCTAGATGCCGTTGTCGTGACTCGTCAATTTTGTGTTTCCTGTTTTTCTTTCAAGGAGTGTAACTGTAGTGTGTGATGTTGTCTTATTTTATCTTTTCTTATTTTTAAACTAGGACAAAGAAAATTCTTTTCATTTGCTGGTTTACTGACCCACTTGTGGTAATGAAATCCCCATGCATTCAATCACGGATGCCCACATCGCCACAGGTTTTATTTAGGACTACCTTTGTGAACACTTATGCGTGTTTTTGCTGGCTGCAGGTTGTTAAGGATCTAATAGCATCCTATGATATCATTAACTCAACAGATAATCATGGCAACACAGCGTTACATGTGGCTGCTTACCGGGGTCATTTAAGTGTAGTGGAGGTCCTCATTCTTGCATCTCCTCTCTAGCCTCGGTGACAAACAGCTATGGCGATACTTTCCTTCATCTTGCTGTGGCAGGTTTCAGAAGCCCTGGATTCCGAAGAGTTGATTGTCAGATCGAGCTTATGAAGCAGTTGTTAGGTGGAAAGATCATAAATATTGAAGACATCATCAATGTGAGAAACAACGATGGAAGGACTGCCCTCCACATGGCTGTAACTGAGAATATCCAGACGAGTCTCGTGGAACTGCTGCTGACTGTCCGGGCAGTCAATTTGAATGTCCGTGATTCTGACGGAATGACTCCACTAGATCTTCTCAAGCAATGGCCCGAATCAACATCTTCTGACATTCTAATAAAGCAGTTGATTTCTGCCGGGGGGATCACCAATTGTCAAGACCGCGAAGTTAGAAACGTGCTTGCTTCTCATCTTAGAGAGCAGGGCCTAGTGCATAGCCCGGGAACTTCATTCAGGATTCCCGACGGAGAGATTCTTTTGTATGCTGAGGTCGATAGTGCGTGTGGGTCCCGTCTCAATTCAGGCCTTCTGGAGTATGCCAGCTGCTTGAGTGAAATGAGTGATGGAGATTCTGGTAACTTGTCTGAAAATAAGATGGCAAGTCCAATAAATCGTAGTGCAAGGCGCCTGAAGTTTCTCTTTGGTTGGGCTGGAAAGAAAGAAAGAAATGCCATTAAGGTGGAGTTTAGAGATGACAACGACAACGATTCTTTGAGTCTGTCAAAGCAGGTGGTAATTTGAAGGATCATCCAATCTCACTCAGACAACGGTATTCGAAACAAGCATCCCTTCCAAACAATAAGAGGACTTACTCTTTGGGGACTGATTTTCCAAGTCCTTCCACGAGAAAGAAGTATACCACGGGCCTTATGCATGGTGTGCTTCAGGCGAAGCCACAATTCTGGCAAGCTGATTCCGGTCCGAGTTCTTATTCAGGGTCATCCGTATCTTCACCTATATCAGTTGATGGCAGACAGAATAGTGATGTCTTGAGAGCATCAGGGTCAATTGAACCCTTGAATAACGGCAGAACCCTAGGGAGGGACCAGATAAAGACCTCTTTCAACAGGAAGCTGATGAATCAGTATTTCTGCTTTGGTGCACAGCGTCTAGCCACTGAAGATTCCATCGAGTCTGCCCCGGAATATCGAGCCTACGAGCAAGCCTTAATGGTATGATCTTGATTCCAAGGAAGAGTACAGTATTAGTGGGTTTTCCTAGATTAGATATTCTGAGAGGTCATGATATATTGTTGATTCGTTAAAACCCTTCTTTGTGACGATAAACATAAAGCTGTTGGAAGTTTTTCAGCGCGCATTAAAACACGTGGCGGTGTCCCAGTGTTGGTTGTATAAATAATGTTCTGAAGAGCAAGATTCTGAACAAGTATGCGAATTGTATATACGCGGTAGACTCTGTATGGATTGCATGTTGATGGAGATTCCAATGCCTTGAAGTGACTCGTTCTTAGGTCATGTATTTGAATGGACCCAAGATTGCGGGGTGATATGATTGATGCGCCCTGCACTCGTGCAAGTTCTCGTTTTAAGCAACAGCCCATGTTATCTGTAGTTTTAGCGGAAAACGACGATTATCGGACGCCAGGTAACAAAGCACATGTCATCAAGCGCAGTTAGGTTGGTCTCGACATATCAAAAGATGGTGCGGCCTAACAGACTTTTCGTCTCGAAAAGGCTTGCTCTTCATTTTGGTATATTCTCTGATCTTCTCATTCAATCGCATCTATTGTTAGATAGGTAAATACCCTTTTCTTTGTTATGATTCCAGCAGAGTCGCGAACAATAAAATTCTAACCGAGCATGCGACTTGCTTCAGGCGTCCGCCTCCGGATAATTCAACGTGCAGGACAAGATTCCCAAAATGCTCCTAAATTTTAGCTACAGAATTGCCTGCCCTTCATTGAAAAAAAAAATTCAGAAAAGACCCACGTAAATGAGGAATGGGTGGCTGTAAGAATATTCAGGTTTCGGTTAAGGTGTTTTACAGAGAGAAAACAGCCGAGACCTGCGTCATGGTATATTCTTAGTAAGGGAGGGTGCTAAAAATGGCTTCTCTTGATTCCAGGGGTGATCTCTCCTCTATATAAAATCACTCCATCTTCATGCAACGAGAACACGCCGTTCCGTGGTTTTGGGTCTGGGGAAAAGCCTGCGAACGCTTGCATTTCCCTAGCAATGGCCCAACACGAGCCACGGAAGGATGAGATCGATGAGAAGGCGATCGATGATTGGCTTCCGATCACATCCTCCCGGAAAGCCAAGTGGTGGTACTCAACCTTCCACAATGTCACCGCCATGGTTGGTGCCGGGGTCCTCAGCTTGCCTTATTCTCTGGCTGCGCTTGGATGGTAAATTATTGCATCCCCTCGATTCTTCAGTTTCCATTTCTTCTCTCAACCATAGCATAATTTTGGCTCCTTAAAGCCCGTTAGGCGAAACTTTTCATCGCTGTCTGTTTTACACGATGCTTGTATCCATTTCTTTCGCCTTTGCTGTTTACATCACTTCTCTCGCATTGATGCTTCAAAGGTTGCTTTTGACCTGAAAAATCTTCAGGATCCTAGATGAGGATGTGATTCTTTATGCAATTTTCAATTCATCAGCTTTTGAATTTCAATTTCCAGTGAGCATAAGGAAACACAAATATGATCCACGAGGATATCAGAAAGCCAATGTGAACTCTCAGAAATTCCACTTCATATAGACAGAGAAATTTCAAAACTTCTGTTTCATCTTAAAAAGTTCAAAAAACCTGAAGAAAACTTCATGTACTCCATCTCTCTTTTGAATCCCTTTATAACGCGGATATCTAAACTTTTTGGTTCAACTGATTCCCACCAATGCAAGCAAACTGCGCCAAACGATGATGTTGTTTGACATCTAGATTTCTGCCTTGACATTGTCCTTTTCCCTTTTTCTTTTTTCTAAACATGGGATGGACGTCATTGCAGGGGACCCGGTGTGACTGTGCTCATCATTTCATGGGTTGTCACCCTGTACACTCTGTGGCAGATGGTGGAGATGCACGAGATGGTGCCGGGTAAGAGGTTCGACAGGTACCACGAGCTGGGCCAACACGCCTTTGGCGAGAAGCTGGGCCTGTGGATTGTGGTCCCCAGCAGCTAATTGTTGAAGTTGGGGTCTGCATCGTGTACATGATCACCGGTGGCAAGTCCATGAAGAAGATCCATGACTCGCTCTGCACCGGTTGCAAGCCCATCAAGACCTCCTACTTCATCATTATCTTTGCCTCCATCCACTTTGTCCTCTCCCACCTCCCCAACTTCAACTCCATCTCTGTTGTCTCCTTGGCGGCTGCAGTCATGTCCTCAGGTAAAGGAAAAACAAGATAGTCTATCTGTTCATGAGAAACCTTGAACTTCCGTGAGCAAGCCACATTGGCTTTAGCTTGTACATTTAAGAAAAGGATCAAGGTACGCTTGATCCTGAGACGGCTTTGAAGATTACATAATGGCCCTACTATAGAATTGGTCATAGTTTTGATGGCTCGAGAGAGACGGTAGGCTCGCTTCTGTCTAGGTTCGCTTAATCAAGCCAAACGGTACATAGGCCAACGACAGAAAAAAAATGCAGACGCAAGCGAGCTTGACCTTTCCCTTTGGCTAGACTTTTCAATCTTTTAACTTCCTTATTTTTTACGTCATGTCACTTTGATCTATCACAGGGTCTTTTAACGTATTTTCGCGAGTCTGGAATCTACATCGACCCCACGGTTGGTGTTGGTCCTGCAATTTTATGGGCAGGCCCTGATCTTTTTTCTCTTTTTTCTTTTGTGTGCACACAGCTACTCCACCATTGCCTGGACAGCATCTCTGCACAGGGGAGTGCAACCAGATGTGGACTATTCGTACAAGGGCAAAGATCAACAAACTGTAATGTTCAACTTCTTCAGCGCGCTGGGAGATGTGGCCTTTGCTTATGCAGGCCACAACGTGGTGCTGGAGATCCAGGCCACCATTCCTCCACCCCAGAGAAGCCCTCGAAGCCCATGTGGTTAGGCGTGGTGTTTGCGTACATCGTTGTGGCCATCTGCTACTTCCCTGTGGCTCTCGTCGGCTACTACGTGTTTGGCAACCCGTCGATGACAACATCCTCATCACTCTCGAAAAGCCCAAGTGGCTCATTGCTGCTGCTAACTTGTTTGTGGTCATCCACGTCATTGGTAGCTACCAGGTGAGGGGGAATACACAAGAAGAAAGACCTAATGATTTGCTTCTACCTTCTTTAATTTCCCGTTGAAAAGTTTTGTCCCATGCCGAGAACTGTTTTCCTTACACTTCGCAACGGTTTGTGTGCACAGATCTATGCGATGCCGGTTTTCGACATGATGGAGACCTTTCTCGTCAGGAAATTGCGCTTCAAGCCTCGCTTCACTCTCCGTTTCATCACACGTACACTTTATGTCGGTGAGTGATTCGAAAAGCTTACTGGTTCTTGATGCATGGAAGTTCTGAATCTGAAGCTAGAGTACGGACTTAAGTGGGTGTTCCCGTGAAAAAGAGCTGTTCTTCTTCTGCAATGTGACTTATTATCTTTTTCTGGTCTTCCTCGCTCAGCATTCACAATGATCGTCGGCATCTGCATCCCCTTCTTCGGTAGTCTCCTCGGGTTCTTTGGAGGGCTTGCTCTTGCTCCAACAACGTACTTCGTAAGTGACAGCAAAATTGCTTCATTCATTACCTACCGCTCTCACTTGAAAATTTAGCAGATACTTCAGAAAACTGATATCGTCTTTCCAATTTCTTCAGCTTCCATGCATCATGTGGCTTTGCGTCTACAAACCAAGGACATTCAGCTTATCATGGTTCGCCAACTGGGTGAGCACCAACTCTCCTAGATTGCACATTAGCAGAACTTTGATCGCAAACTCTTGGTTGTTTTACTGATGAAGCTCGATCTTTTATGCATTTCAGATTTGCATCATCCTTGGTGTAATGCTGGTGATTCTCGGACCGATTGGTGGCCTAAGGAATATCATCATTTCGTCAAAAGATTACAAGTTCTTCTCATGAAGGCTTTCGCCCTAAAGAGGAGGATTGACTAACCTTGACGATTATCACGACATAATGATGGCGATTCCATGGAGAGTTGAGGATTAGTTCGCGACAGTGTCTTTGTTTATATATGTTGACGTTTGTACAATCATCTGGCTTGATTTGGGAGGATCGTGTTCTTGTTATGACAAGTCTATGTGTACATACGGTCAAAGCACGCATTTAGCGTAGCTACTATGGAAAACAAGGACGTTTAGAGAAAGCATGTATGTCACCATGTTCAAGATCCAACTATCTATCCAAACTCCAAATTTATAAGGATTCCCGCAAAGTCTTCCAACGCAGCATTTATCACTACGGTGTACAGCAGCTGAATGTGCGAAGAAATTTGAATTCTACACAAAGCCTGTCAAAAGAATTAGCAGACAGCTTTACATAAATCCAAATTTGGAGAGGAGATTTGGAGTTGAAGCAGGAGATGAAAATTTTTTCTAGAACTGGTGAATTCACGGCTGCAAATCACGACTTCCTTATCGAGCAAAAAATGACCATACAGTTGGTATTCCATGAACATGTCAAACATGACAAATGACTCTGTGATCAACTGCAGCCTAAAATTCGGACTGATTATTAGCAATCGTTGGCAAAACAGAGATGTTTACCTTAAAAAAAAAAAAAAAGAATTCAGATGTTCATTTTTTTCTAGAGTAATTGCTACAAAGTTTATAATTTAAGCTAATATAAAAATATAATTAATACCCATTAATGAAAAGGGCTTTGGTTTGATATTTGAAACAAAGCCAGTTGTAAAATGCTTCAAAAGGATAATTGGGAAATTTAGGTATATTTTGGTCCACTTGTGAGAACAGAACAGCACCAAGACATGACCAGCATATTTTTTAATTTGAGAAACTTCCGTCCCGTGCATCAATTACTTTCTTTTTTTTTTTTTGAAAGGGGGGCTTCCTCATTTTCACAGAAAATACATGGTAGCATCAACTAAACAGCGGTTAATTAGAACAAACGGAATCATCTCTGGACCTGCTCCATAAGCTTAATCAAGCTATACGTCTCAGCATCCGGCCTTGCACCTCCGAGGATCATTCTTCTCAGGAGGTTGGGATCACAAACCTTGGCCTTCAGATAAGCCTTTATCAACGTGTTGTACACGAAAGTATAGCGGGCGTACTTCGCTTGAGCAAGCTCCCCGAAATACTTCTCAGCATTGACAACATCACCCTTCTCTGCGAATATCTCAACTATAGACAGTGTAGTCTCGAACCACGGCGTGGATTTCCTGACCTTTGCACTTGTTGTTGACCGTGAACCCATGTCCAGAGTCCTCAGGGCTTCGTTTACTAGATTCGCCTTCATACAACCTAATGCAAGATGACGGTAAGTAATGGCATTCGGTCTGCACCTGCTCGCGACCATCTCTTTGAATAGAGCAGAAGCTTTATTAATGGAACCATGCTTGCAATACACGGATATGAGAGAGTTGTATTGCTCTGTTGATTTCAACTCTTTCGTCGACTTCATCTCTGACCAGAGCTCCTCAGCTCGAGAAAGTTGTCCAATCCTACCGAATGCTTCAATAGCCAACATATAACTCTTTGACCTAATATGGGGAAGATCTTTCACAACACACCAAGTTCTTTCCAGCTCCTTAGCCTTCCCGAGATATCCATACAATATAAGAAGGAGATCCAGTGTAGACCAGTTACTTCCTGTAGCAGACTTCTCTATAGACTCAACATAGGCCTCAGCAGCTGTGTATAACCTCGCCACAGCATGTGCAATAGCAAGTATGCAGTAAGACACCTCATTTGGCTCAACTTTCTTTCGATGCATCTCACTGTATACCTTCGCCAGACCTTCAATGTTATGTTCATTAGCCTCTATTTTCATGAGAATGTTATATGTTGACACATGTGGGCCCACCTTATCAGCCTTCATTTGAGTTAGAATCTTTGGGATCATTTTCCTGCGGCTGGGGGAGGAATGGAGGATAATGAGGCGGTTGAAAACCAAGTGTGAGATAGCATAACCTAGCTCCCTCATTTTCTTCATGTATGTTAACGGAAGCCTTACAACACCTTTCTCTAAGCAGATAATTACAAAATTGTTGTAAACCAGCTCATTCTGAAACTCCATTGGAATTCGAGAGAAAAAGACCCTCACCTCTTGACATCCCATGAAATCTTGTTGTGAATTCCAACAGATAGGAGTACTCCAGTTCCTTTGGCCTATATGGCCTCTCGCGAATAACCCATTCCATCATCTGTAAAACACATTTAACACGATAGAGAATTAGGCTTCCCATATTCAGTCTACCTTGGATCCAAATATAAGAGCATCTAGATAAGGGAGAAATATTGCTGGAATTTTCTTTAACAAGGTAAAGGAACAAATATATGCCTCTCAATTTTTACAGTACAGCCCAAGAGAAGGAGAATGTAAGGATGCTATCAAACTGGTAAATCTTTATACAATATGATGTCTCCATTTATTTGGACCGACACAAGTCAACCTCGTACTCAATTTAAACTTTCCTCAATATTCTGACAAGAATCAATGATCAGGTGAAAAAGAACCCTCTAGAGTGCACTCATTTGATGCAGAAAGCACATTTTGCCATCGGAATCAAATTACCACCCATGAAAATAAAATCAAGCAGAGAAGGCATTCACCTCAAGAGCGCGCTTGTACATCTTCAGCTTCCTCAAGCGATTGATAGCATGATATATTTCCCCTCTATGAATGGGGAAACCGTCCCCCATCCAACTCTGGAATGCACACCCAACTGGCTGTCCTCTAGGCAGCTTTTCAATTCTATAGGAAAGGCATTCTGCTTCTGCTTTTACAGGCAGGCTTCCTTGGGAAACTTCTCGGTAGCTTCAGTGCAAAGGAAGCGAAAATAACAAAATGGACTCTGAGTGAACAATGAAGATATAGTGTGTGCTCGATGATGGATTGCTTGAATGCACCGCCTGCTTGGCCCAAAAGCCAATGCTAGCATGACTTTCACAAGTTTCTTGCTGCTACTTTTGGCTGACAGTATAGTAATCATTTTTGCACCATATTCATTGCAACCAGAGAGTTCAACTACTACTCATGTGACAGGCCAACTAGTTCTGTAGTTAAGTTTTGTTCCTGTAGCAGAAAAAGAACATAGAATAATGAACAAAAGAGCAAATATACATCTCTAACTTCAGTCAGATTCTGAGTTCTTATAAATCAGGATTAATAAACAATCTTGTCCATCCATATTTACTAAAATTCAAGAAAACTGCATGTCAAAATCAGAGAGATATATGCAGAATTCACCTAATTTTAGCCCGATATAAAACAGCACAAGGTTACAGGAATGAACCCAAGTCAGGTGCCCATGTATTCAACTTATCCTTAATAATTCCTAGTAAGATTGAGGGGGCAGGCGGGCGTGGGGTAAGTGGGGGTAATATATATGGGATCAAAATTGAAATGTGTGTGAGGGAAAATTTTGAAATCTGGTCCAGCATTCCTCCACCAGCTCTCATTCTATCCCTCCGCTCCCTCTCTTCCCAAACAAGCATAAGTATAAATTTTTTAACACCCAACATAGACATCCTTATGTATCTAAAACTAAAACAGTTGAGTCAGGACAAGATATGATGCGAGTTCCTGGTAATCTACCTCCTCAACCTAAACTCTCCATAATTACGCGGCTCACATTAATAGGCCCAGGTACACTAACTTGGAAGGGAAAGGTCACCAATTAGCAGAGGCACAGAACTCAACAAAGAAAAACTAAACATCTCTGGAGCATTTCGTCGAGCAACGTCGATGCAGTCATCACCGAGAGAAGACGCTTCCATGAAGGAAGATTCATGCAACCAAAACGTCGTACCCCCGAATAAGCACGGCATGATCAATCAAAAGCAGTCGTCAACCGTACAACTAACAGCAAAAGATGAACTTTTTAACGCGAAAACAATTCGCAGAGACCGTACCCACTAAAGCAAACAATCAAGCACGCCAGATTCGCTCCCGGAGATCGGTTCAATTCGCCGCGGGACCGAAATCACGAAGCGAAAATCCGCCAAAAACCAGCGCGCGCCAAGGAGCCGCGAACCCCACGAAGGTTTCCCAGTCGAAGCGGCGGCGTTCGGACAGCGGCTCCAAGCTAGCGGAGCCCAGTTAGGACCTCGTCAGGTCGCGCCAGTGGAGATTTCACGGCGCCTGGAAATGCCCGAACGGCGCTAGAATCTAGCGAGTCCCCAGCATTTACGGACGCGGCCCTCCGGACATGCTTCGTTCTTGCAGCATCGGCGTCGGTCTATACAGTAATGTGACCGACCTTTTTGTTTTGAATGAACGGGACCGCGCGCGGCCGGCAACCGATTCTCCAACCGGACGAGTCGGATTGAGTTCGATTGTGAAAATGGTCGAAATTTACACTTAAATGGTGGTTTTTTTTTTAATTAAAAAAGGTGGTCAAGTGATTGGACAAAAATTTTTAACATCAAAATGAGTACCCTATCAAAATTACGACACTGCTAATATCTATTTTTCAATAGTTTAGTTTCTTTCCAACAACGTTCTTCTTAAGCGAGAGCAAAAATCATTCATTTTATTACCTATCACTTTCTTTTACAAATCCAACAGAAGGTTCATTCACCATTCCACTTTCACGGCTTCACAGCTTCGGCGCATTATGTGGCCTTTTTTTTTTTTTTTTTGCATTATGTGGCTTTGATTCTACAAACCGAGGAGATTTTGCTTATCATGGGGTATCAAACGGGCATGCACCAATTCTTATGGATACATAACCGCTTACTTCTATTGCAAATTCTTGATTGTTTTGCTGATTTAGCTTCATCTGTGCTGCCCATTAGATAGCATCATACTCGGTGTCATGCTGCTGACTCTCCGACCCAATTGGTGGCCTAAGGCTGATCATCCTTTCATCGAAAGAGCACAAGTTCTTCTCATAAAGGCTTTCACCCTAAACAGGAGGATTGACTAGCCATGAGGATTATCCCGGCATGATGATGAAATGTAGACGATTTATGAGAATGACCAGTTCAGGGAGGAATAGATTGCGACGGTGTCTTTGGTCACGTGCCTCGACATTATCATAATCTTCCGGCTTTATTTGGTAGGATCATGTTCTTTGCTTTGACAAGTCTAGGTGTACATAAAGCCAAAGCATACCTTTCGACTTAGCTATCACGAAAAGAGGGACATCTGTAGAGCATGTATATCTCCACGTTTCAGATCCAACGATTTCTCCAAACTCGAAATTATTCGTAAGAATGCTCTCAAAGTTTTCTAAAGCAGCATTAATCTCTGTGGTGTCCAGCAGCGCTGATTGTGCGTAGAAATTTGAATTCTACGCACAACCTATGAAAGAAAGTGGCAGACGGATTACTTCCAAGCTAATTTGGAGTTGAAGCTGAAGATGAGTTTATATCCTCGAACTAGTGAATTCAACACTGCAAATCATAATTTCCTGATCGTGCTAAAAATGACCATACAATGGTATTTCATGAACAAGTACACGACAAATGATTCTGTGTGATCAATTACAGCTGATAATCTCAAAACTTGCCACAAAAACCTCTTATTGTCCATCCTTAGTAATATAAGTTTTCAACATTGGCTCTAATGTCATACCACCGGTCACTTGTGAATCGCTGCTGTGTAGGCTAAGCTCTGCGATTGGAGGTTCTATTCAGGCTTCAACAAAGTAGATATAATACTCTACATGACCATTCCACCATCTATTGGGAAGACCTGCATATTAACATCAAGTTATTAAGCAAACGAAAGATGAAACACTGTGATGAGCAGGGAAAAAGGTAAAACAGCGGGAACATCAATTCTTTTACCTGTCCCGTAATGTAGCTGGCTGCAGGGTTGATGGCCAAAAATTCCACCAGTCCAGCAACTTCTTCTGGCTTTCCGTACCTTCCTGTACTCATAAGGATGACTAACATCAGAACAGAAGTCCCACATACTCTTTGACGAAATAAATTTTTTAGGGGCTACTCTTAGTTAAGGCAACACAGCATGGATACAAGGTTCTATATTCTTCTTATTCGACATTCCATCAGGAGTTATCGATACTCCCAATCCTTCCCCAACACTAAAGCCACCAAAAACTTTCCTGAATATGGTGAGTATCTTCCTAAGTATCAAATACAATTCATGCTAAGCATGACTGTTATTAGATCTCATGGAATGTCCCCAGAAACAGTTAGAGGACTGGAACATCCCTAAATCAGCAATTCTATGGTGAAATGCCATTCCTTGCATATCTTACCTAACGGAATATCCTCCAAGATTTTCTTTTCAAATTCCTCCCCAAGTTTGGCAGTCATATCAGATGCAATGAACCCCGGAGCAATAGCATTAACCTGGGAAAATAATGTTGTTAGAAGTAAGCCAACTGCAGTTTTTCATGTGGTCAAACAAGGGGAAAAACTGACTATATTCTTAATCAGGCAAAGAATAAACAAATGACAAGATGTCAAAAGCTTACATTGACGTTTCGGCTTGCATATTCTTTGGCTACAGTCTTCGTTAGGCCAATAACCCCTGCTTTTGCAGCACTGTAGTTGGCCTGCCCAACATTACCCACGAGGCCAACAACTGATGCAATGTTTACTATTCTTCCCTGCAAATTCGGTCTCCATTTAAATGTGATCGGACCATATACTTAATATCATAATCCCACTTGACGGCATCATGCTAATGAATAAGAAGATCAAACTCAGCCAGCAGGCTGCCTTCTTCCTAAGGGCAGAAGTCCGTAATCACAAATGAAAAGCCAGGATAGGAATGCTATGCTACCTTTTTCTTCTTCATCATAATTTTAGCTGCTGCCTGAAAAAGAAGTCCTAATTTTTGTAAGTGATCAAGAAACCATTTATATGATACAGTCAATCTGATAAGTTCACAAACCTGAATGCAGAGGAAAACACCAGTCAGATTCAAATCAATGACCTCCTGCCATTGGGCTTTCTTCATTCTCATCAATAACCCATCACGAGTGATCCCTGCAACCAAGGCTGATGCTTCATTTCGAATATGAGACATAGAACTCACTGCTTCTCTACTCATAATATGCTCAAAAATTTCGTCTTTATAGTGACATTCTCCAAATTCGAATGGGCCACAGTTGATTCGAACAGAAGAACTATTAATGACTGGCATGTTTAAAGTGTCACAAGTTGCTTAACACCCCAAAAAAAAAAAAAAAAAAAAAAATGTGAAACAAGAAAATGATAGAAAAAAGCCTTCATGCTTTACCCGCATTGTTAATCAATACATCCACAGTTCCCCATGCATCCACTGCCTGCAAATGAGAATCGCGAAGCAGTAAAACAAGGTTCACCAACATGTCACCATCATTCTAAAATTTTACTTACAGTCTTAATCATAGCTCGACATCAGCCTCTTTTGAAACATCCCCACCAAAAGTAAGAGCTTGACCACCACATGCCTCAATCTGGAAGAAAAGATTTACCAGTGTTGATCAGCTTAATTTAGCCAGCTAGGGGTAGAGAGAGTACTTGCAAAACATACGAGACTAAAAGACAGCTTTCAATAGCAATTCTTTCAAACTCCACCAGATAGGTATGGGCACCAAATGGTAAAGGAGGAGGCAGAATAAAGAAGATTTTGGTATGGTTAAAACCTCTTTGACCACTTCATCGGCTTCCTTTGATGATCTCGCATAATTTACTAGGACCTGTGATGGCACAAGGAAGAACAACAATGGCATGATGGATGACTTAGTGAGGATGAATAAAATACAGTTCAAATAAATCTGTCCGAATTATTCATGGCTTAATACATGTGAAGTTTTAGAAAACTCAAAAAAAAAAAAAAAAAAAAAAAAAGTAATAAATGTCTTACCTTTTTGTGCAAAAATGCAAGTGGCAGAGTTTCTTTAATTTATTTCATGATGCAACGTTTGAGTTTCCAAGTTTAAGTAAATCACATCAATTTGATAACTATATAATACTATCAACCACGTCAAAGTTTTTTACATTTCTTGGAAATATCTTTTCTCTCAACTTGTGGAAATTGAACGAAAAATTAGGATGTGGATATTCTGAACCAAAATGCAAGACAGGACTGCATTTACAAATGAACGCAAGGAAGAATCACACATGTGCATGCCCACACACAGAAGCATCACAATCATGGCCTGTTACAAAGATATACTGTATCTTGAGAACCAACGTATGCAATTACTTGAATGATTTCAGAATGGCTCACTGAATAAGGAAGTGCATTTACTCATATCACCGTAGTCACTTTGCCAAGAGAAAACAACAGATGTGCATGGAAGAATATTCATTCATTTGCAGAGCAGAACACTCATAAAGCGGGCGAAATACTAAGTTGCAAATAGTCAAAGCCTGTGGATTGACAAGATCACACCCACCTTGCAACCTGCTTTACCCAGTGTTAATGCAACGGCTTTACCAATACCCCTGGAGGCTCCGGTAACTATGACGACCGGTGATTCTGCGTTTTGAGCAACTTCCGTGCTCACTTTTTCAACAGTGGCAACCTGAGCTCTTACACCTGCATGAACAATGAAATTCCACGAGGTTAATGATAGATTTATCCAGCACCACAAGCCAGAAATTTATGGCCCCTCTTTCCTGTGCAACAAAGCCAAACCACAATAGATCATCGCTTCCCTGAGGGGCAAAACTTGCATGAATGCAATCACTAACGCGAAGCTTGTGTTCCTTAGTCTCGCACTCATGAAATTTTGGAAAATATAGCATGTCATTGCTAAATCCTATGGTGATTGCACTTTCCTTGGGAAACACAAAATACTCACTCTACTTCGTAACCATTCCCCATAATTTCCCACTCAGTCAGTATCCCAATCAATCAACCGTATCTTAACTCAGAAACGAGAAATCAGCAGAAAATCTTCCGCAGTCGCCGATCACTCCGGCGCCTCTCATTTCACACACCAGGAGCACTCCGCATAAACTCGAGAGCCATGGCCCACAACAACCGACTCTAAACGCCCGAAGCCTCAGCAGGAGCAGCAAAAGCATAGCAAACACATTGCATGAAGGAGAAACGAAGGATCCAGTACCGGCGATGGAGCTCCCGCTTCGGCACCGGAGAGACGGCAGGCTCCGGAGAAGCCGACTCGGCCGGGCCCGCCGAGCACCGGGCTCACATTCCGCCACGGGAGCCCGAGACTCCGACCGCCGGAGCTCTCGAGCCGGCCCGAGGGGAGAGCGGCGACGCTCGATCCGGCGACGGCGGCCATCGGAGATCCGGCGAGAGGTCGCGGCGGCGGCGGCGGCGGCGGGAGGAGAGAGGACGGAGCCGGAAATGAAAATGGCCGGGGCGGTGGAGAAGAAGAAGTTGGAGAGATATAAATGCGAGGGAGGGGAGCCTCGGGGAGGTCCGGAGTGCGCCCGCGGGTGGCGATGGAAACGAAGCTGTGGGGTTCGTTATTTCGAAAGAGGTGGTTGCAACGTACATTTGACATTCCTAAGACACACTCCCATTAACTTATTAGTTACGGTCTGATGGTTTATTTCGACCACATAAATTTTTTTTTTTTAAATTAATCGTTTGTGTTGTTTATGAAAATAAATAAATAAATAAAAAAGTCTTTTATTGTTCATGAAAATATTCATTGGCTATATATTTCCTACGATCTAAGCTTTAATTTGTGAAAATTACCAAAAGAGTCTTAAATTTATTGTGTTTGTGCCAATTTAGTCTTGAACTTTTTTTTATCAATCGGTCCTAAACTTTTGTGATTATGTCAATTTACCCAATTAGTTAACCTACGTGAGAATTTTTTTTATTATTATTTTTCAAATTTTTAATATTTCTTTTGTTTTTCTTTCTTTCTTTCTTTCCTCCTTGCTTTTCCCACTTGCCATTGGGTGAAGTTGCCTCATCGCATCAATGGGGAAAAATGGAAAAGAAAGAAGAAAAAAATTTAAAATTTAAAATATATATTATTAAAAATTGCTCATGTCAACAATGACCGAATGGCGGGTGTATGTTATCATCGATCAGCCAAAATTTAATAAATTGACCGAATTGGTACGATCAATAAGTTTAGGATTATTTTTTTGGTAATTTTCACCTCTTAATTTTAGCAAATGTTTCATTTTTCATTAAATAAATGAAGCCTAGAGTTACACAACAAAAGATAATGCAAAATTTGAAATTTAAAGGAATGAAGCCACCACAATGATTAAGAAAGCGATATTACGGCTTATCTAAATTCATAGCATGAAAATGCAGAAATGAACTCCGAGAAGTTCAATTTCGAAAGCAAAAATAAACTCCAGTCAATTCAACCTTAAGAAAAGAGTCGTCGAACAAGGCTTGTTTAATCGCCGAGCAACGTGGGAATCGAAATCGAAACTTGTGAATGCTTTGAAGCTGGAACACGCGTGTATCTAACTTTTTCATAGCCTAGAAAGTATTGGGAAACTTTATGAAGTCGATTTAATGTTTGATTTAACCAAATTTGGCCCCGCGTATTAACGTTGCATGACATGATGGGTTCCATGTGACACGGACGGCCATAAACAATCCTAAAATCGAGATCTCCGAGTAGAATTTCTTTCCCGTCTTATCTAACTTATAGGTTATTCAAGATACTTTGTAGGTTTGGTTCACCTAAACATGATCCTCGTCCCAGTGAATATGGTCATAGGTGAACGGCCAAACTCTTTGGGTGCCTCAGGCTAAAAGCCCACAAGGCCCACCGCCAAACTGACTTAATTTCTTCAATCTGGGCTTTCGACCACAACCTCGAGCAAATTTTTGGGTTTTCAAGCCCATGGATAGAAAGCCCAACATGGTCAAATCAGCCTACTTTTTTTTTTTTTTAACAAAACAGCCAACTTTTAAAAATAATTATAGTACATTTCAATAAATTAAGAATTATTATTAGGTCTACTGTTATGTGTGTGTCTATATATATATATATATATGAAAAAAAAAACTTACGTATTATTGTTGGATGGATGAGATGTGTACTTGAAGATAGCTGCATTACCGTATTCATCCACATGTCACTTTATTTCAATAAATTAATTATTAGGTCTTCTGCTAGTGTGTGTGTATGTGTATATATATATATATGGAAAAAGAAAAAAAAACTTACGCATTATTGTTGGATGGATGAGATGTGTACTTGAAGATAGCCGCATTACCGTATTCAGCCACATGTACACATTGCAATAATAATCCTCCATACATATTTTAAATATCCTAACCGAGCTAGCTAACAAAAAAATTTGAGGTGTAAGGTATCTAATTCGTTAAAGTTGTCCAAAGCAGCTAAGGGCGAAAGTTGGCTTGATCACAATGGAAAAAGTGATAGAATTAGGGGGCTATTGTTCTTAAGAGCTCCGTAACTTTACTTTGTTTTAATTATGACCTTTTAAAGCATGAAACTTCTATATCTTCTAAGTACTATTTTTTCAATTACTTAGTAATTGCATGAATGGACACTGAATTTAATAATCAAAATTAACACAAGAACAATTTCCAAGACCAACCCATGCTCAAACAAGCGCAACTAAGTCAAATCAATTTAGCATATGCAAACGCCGCTGATACCATCTGTGGCTTGCCTAAAGTTGCATTTCGCTCTTATGTGATGAAGTACTTATTCAAACCTCGATTCTCCAAAAAACCTAAATATTTGATGTGCCGACGCGAGAGCATTAACGTAAACAACCTTTTAACTTAAAAGAATGTCTGGCAAAGTTGGTGGTTAGTTGCCTTCTGAGGGCCATTCCTTCATCTTCATCCTTGTTTTCTCACTTTGTTTAGTTTTATATCATTTCCTTCCCTTCCAAAAACAATGAAACTAAGTGGAAAGAAAGGAGGAGTTGGGTCCACTTCAAGAACCTAGGCACAGATAAGGCTTTGGACAGTGCAGGTTGGTGCAAGGACATCATCGCTGTTTAGAGATGTAATCCAATAAGTACAGCCCAACCTCCAAAGGGGGAGAAAACGATATTTGAATGGTTAGATAATGGGGACGGAATCAAAAAGGGGGAGAGGCATTAGTTGAGGGGCAATATAGAAGGAAAAAAAGGTCAACATAACTGAACATGAGCCATGATTAGCCTAATCATCCCGCTCCTAATCCAATGATTTCGTCCTAATTAGGATGGGGAGAAGCATTGACAAATTGAGATAATGATTGCACAATTCATCCATTCATTAAGGTAAAGTGGGCCTTCAAAGATATCTCAACCAAACGTCGAAGCTTGTCTTGATAGCTTCCATCTAATTTGGTAGAGGAGTTTAGAGCTGTGAAGGGTTAATGACAGCTTCGGGAGATTTGACTTTCCCCATCAGAAATTCACCCTTCTGATGTTTGGTGAACAACTCCATCTTTTTGATTCTTGGGTTCTATGTTAAAAGTCGTTCTCACTGTTCACAGACAGGAAAACTCCTCATATTTTCCCCGCCGGATTTTCTATCATTTATTTTTTTAAGAATTGAAGTTAGCAAACATGTCGCTACCTAAATGAATACTGAAATTTCCATATTGGCGGAACCTTTTTACCTGGTATTTAATATGAGAGTCGGCGGAATCAATTTAAAAAAAAAAAAGTACAATCAATGGGAATCGAGCAAAGAGCTGAAAGCAAGGAACACATCCATATAAAAGCCTTTCATTTGGGACTTTCTGACATGACAAAAAATTTTTGTCCAGAAACGTTGTTTAATCATAAAGGAATAAATATTTCGATTCTCAATGCACTGGTTGTGCATAAAATAAAATTAGTGCATTGTAAATATCAAATTCGCATTAATTGGGTGTTTAAAGAAAGGAGCTCATTTTCCTTCCTTTTTATCTTTTTTATCTCGCTTAAATATGTCTACACATGTGGGTTTCTTTGCCGCATGCCCGGACATATTAGCAGCAACTTATGCGACCAAGGTGCATTGATTGTACGTACATCGAAGTTCAGAGCATCAGTCGAATGAGTACGAAGTTTCGAGGAGGTCTGAAGGCCCGTAATTGCTAACGCAAGATATGCTTTAACTACGTTATTCAAGAGGTGGCGAAATATTCATATTCATTTTAGTGCTATGGAGTCACAAATATCGAAAGGGGAAATACTACCGCAGCAGGAAGACAAGTTTGGCGCTCTACCCTTTACGAAGGGAGGAGTTCGTAGGAATTGTTACCTCGGAGTACCGATGGCGAGAGGGTCTCGCAATTGTTCCCCAAGCTAAAGCTCACCGACCATTCTGGCTACATTTAGCTCCTCAGCCTACCAAAAATATATATATCAGCGTAAATAAATATTTGGAGTTACTACATAGTCAAATACACATAACTATTTGATCTTTTTTTTTAAAAATTTTAGGTCTTCGTACTCATCTTTTTATTCAGATTTTTATTAAAGTATAAAAAAAGGATAAATGATTTCACGAAAGCGGTTTTTTCACACGGGACGAGCAGGCGTGATTGGTTTCATCACATCGAATGTATGCTTGATCTTCGTAGCTATGTCGCTTGGGTCTTTAATAGCTTTGAAGGGGGAAATCAAGCCTTTGTTTAAATTTCTCCGCCAAAAGAGCTCGTCTACGATAAGTAGCGGGGCGTAATTAAGAGAATCGCAAAAGTCTAGTGGACTTAAATGGGCAAAATATAAGTTTTAGATTTAATTTAGGGCTACGCAATTTACGGGTACACGACATATGATTTACAATGCATCTATACATGCATGCATGCATGTGCAAATGATCATTTCCAACGCATTTAAGTTGATTACGCTACGTCCGTGGCATTTTTCACGTTCTCAAATCTAATTTGAATCATAATTTTTGGATTAATCACTAGTTATCCCAGCATTTTTCTTACGTTCTCAAATCTTATACGAATGCGACGTGGAAATGCCTTGACTTTGGGTATTTCTCCCTCGATAAGACAAGAGCGTTTGGGTGAACAAGAATCGAGGATCGACGAGAAAATTTTGCCTAAGCTGAACGGATGTTAATTGACGCCGCCGTTGTGAAAGATTATGTTAAAGGAAAATTCTTGATTGGATCATAAACTTATTTTACAGATATTAATTCAATTATAAATTTTCTAATTTTGCCAATCCAATCTTAAATCTTTACATGAAAACTCTAACATATCTTTTCAACTATCGAAACCACTAGTAAATAGGTATGTCATAAGACAATTCCATGACTTAAACTCACATCAATAATAATTTCAAACAAAAGCTAACAGCACTATATCAAATTTCTGCATGAGCGATTTAAAACTAAATTAACAAAAGTGAAAAAAAGATGTTGCCACACCAGTGGATTTAAAACTAAATTAGCATATTTTCTAAACCATGTTGTGTATAGGAGAAAGGAAAAAAAGAAAAAGAAAAAGATGCCTAATATGAAATCTTGAATTCGATGGTGTCGACATGTAAACTTCAAATCTATGGTGCACTCTAAGGCCTTGAGTTACGTGCCCACGAGCAAAGGGACGACGAGCTTGTCACGGCCCCATCATGATCCCGATCCTGATCCTGACCCCAACCTGGACCCTGACCTGACTGGTTCAATGCTCATCGCGGGCAAATTCAATGGACATAAAAGCCGTGATGGAGAGCAAAATGTGGACGTTGCAAGAGCAAAATGCGCAGCATTATTTTTGGGTGCGCCAGTTCAATCGCGAGGGGGCCATGTACCTATAAATGCCCCGACGGCGCCTGAATGGGAGAGAGGGGGACCCAGCGCCATGCCGGTGGTGACGAAGACAAGTTACTTTCCTCTCCTTTTTTTTTTTTTTTTCCCTTAAATAAACAAAACAAATCTCGGAAAATCAGTTTCGTAATTAAAATTTTCTGGCAGGTCGCTCCCATTCAGAGAAAATTTCACGAGGAGTTAATCCTGATCAAGCAAATAGATACCATCAGATAACAGAAAGAGGCCACCAAAAAAAAAAAAAAAAAAAGAGGAAAATAAAGCAAAAGCAAAAAGCAAAAAAAAAAAATATTGCAGTTAGCAGAGAGTAGAGAGAGAGAGAGAGAGTGAAGAGGCTTGCTTCAGAGGGAAGAAGAAAATCTTGAGGCCACAGCGCCAACAGCGGACAGCGGGAAGGCGACGACCTCGACGGACCTCGGAATCGCCCCCTCATTCTCCCGGCGGAAGGCGGAGGCGCGGAGGAGGGGAGGGAGGGAGGGAGAGCGGTGTGAATGCGAGGGCACTCGCGGCGCCTGCTGTCGTCGTCGCCGCTGCCGGCCGATCCGCCGCCGCCTGCTCCCGATCTGCTCGCCGGTCCCGTTACAGATCCGCGCGTCGTCCGGCCGTTCCCCCCGCCGCGGATTCCCGGCATTGCGGGTCGCGATTCGCGGGGCCCCCTAATTGAGCTCGGGCGTCGGCGCCCACGAAGAGGACTCCACCCTTGACTCGGGGAGAATTTCCGGTGAGTTCGCGGCTTTCCGGCGCGCGCCCCGGTTCCGGCGGATTTTCTTCGCGGTTTCGATTTCGCCGCGAATCGAACGGATCTTACCGGGGCGCGAGTTCGGGCCCTTCGCTTGCGTGCGTTTGCTTTAATGGGTACAGTCTCTGCGAAATTTGGTTTTCCGTTAGGGTTCCCATCGTGCGATTAATCTGTTCAGGTGGATGGCTGGTTGTGCTTGATGACGTGACCGACTAATTTGCAGCTTTTGGTGCCGAGTTGGTTTTTCAGCTCCGCTGTCATCTGGAAAGCTTTTATATTGGTAAAAGCCTGTGTGTGTAGGCTCGTATTGGTAATTGCTGACGGGTTTTGTGTACTCTTTGCAGGTGAATCTTTTTTCGGCGAGGGAAATGCCGCCTCTCCGGCGTTGAGATGCTCCGGGGAGAGAAATGAGGGGCGGAGAGTCACAAGCGTGGCCGCAGCCTCGAAGGCGGGCCAAGCTCTTCAGAGAGAAGGACGACGATCTTGCTCTGTTTAAGGAAATGCAGACGCGGGGAAAGGGATAATTTCCTGCTCCAGTCGGACGACGATATTGAAGATGTGTTTTGTGAGTTGCTGAACTGAATTTCTTTATTTCCACAGCATGGGGTTCAGGTTTCTGTTGATTTACTTGCACATATCTAATAGCTTTGCATGTTATTTCTTTGTTATGAACTTGCTGGCAAAGCTACGAAACTCCAAGCACTTCTCTGACTTTTTAAACTTGGGATCTCCATTCCTGCTAGAGGAGAGAGTAGCACCTTCTCAATGCCGATGGAGAGAAAATGACTATGAATGGTGAGTCACATTCTCCCCCGTGTTAAACAAAATGTAATCCAACCTAGGGTCCTACATCACTTTCGGAATATTTAACCATTAGATAATGCAACTGTTCAGTTTCTAAGCTTTACAGTTTAGACCAAAATTCATGCATCTGGGGTTATTTGAGTTCAATTTATGAGCTAAATGCTGGAAGATTTGCTGCAAGTTAGATCTTTAACATGTTTGTTTCCATGATGCTAATTAGAAATTGTAATCTCTCCTTGCTTCATGTTCTCCTAATTGACATTATCATTTGGCAAGGTTGATAACTCCTCCTGATACCCCGCTCTTTCCATCTTGGATGACGAGACACCGCCAGCCAATGTTAAACCTAGAGGACGTCCCCGGAGTCAACCCATTTCCATATCAAGGTCATCCACGGTAGGTCGCTGAGTCACTTGATGGAGTGTAAATATGATCATCTCACACCATTGCTTTATCTATGCAGTATGTATACATCTGCTCAAATTTCATCTTCTTAACCATGTTTTGTTGTAGATGGAGAAGAGTTATCGGAGCAGCAGAGGTAGCGCAAAGTCCAAGCCGTTCGAGCCCATCTCACGCCTCCGGTAACAGCGCCTGCCCAGTCAAGGGGAAGGCCATCATCGGCTCACCATGCCAGTCCGACTTAGCCTGCGGAATGCCACTCCTCCACAGAGGCCATCTACTCCACCAAGCAAAACCTCTACGTCTGCTCCAATCTTCCACCCCTACTAGCAGGAGGATCAGCGGTGGGTTTAGTACTACTGGTGGTTCAGGGGTTAGAGGGAACATCCCCTGTAAAGACAAGTCGAGAAACTCTGCTCACCAAAATAAAGGCATGGCAAGCCAACATTCCTGGTTTCTCTACTGAAGTGCCTCCTAATCTGCGCACTTCCTTGGCTGACCGGCCCGCCCATATGTGAGGGGTAGTTCTCCAGCATCTAGAAATAGTCGGCAATCAGTTTCTCCAACTGCTTCAAGAAGTGTGGCGCATCTTATAGCCATGACCGAGATCACTTCAGCCTCACATAGCAAAGGTTCTGTGGCATCATCTGGTGATGATGATATGGACTCTCCAGTCGATTCAAGTGGGAAGTCTGACCGATCAACTTTAAGTGTTGGTGCCTCTCCCAATAGAAGATCTTTGGTCTCTCCCAGGAAAAAGTTGTCTCCTCGGTTTCGCCCAAAGAAGTCCTTTGATTCGGCTTTAAGACAAATGGTACGTGTCTAACTGAATCATTTTGTGTCCTTGTTGGTTGCATAAAAACAAGGTCCAGTTGATTTGCAAGGATAGTGCTGGTAACTTGTACTTCCTTAGTAATTTAATGAAAATAGCAATGACATCTTACTTTTTAGTCTCATATTCTTGAAGTAAGGAGTGTTTGGCATTTAAGAATTCTAGAATGGATTTTCAATTCAACATGGCGCTGTGGCATTTTGTAGTGGCTTAATTTCCATAGATGGTTCCCTAATAAGCCTTCATGGAGTTTCTCTCATATCAATGTTCCTTATATCTT